>NW_027251172.1:0-62510 GCF_044704955.1 Pristiophorus japonicus | reverse complement strand
CACCAGTTGCACCCTCCAGTGGTGCCAGCAGGGTACATGCACACGGTGCGCACCCGACTGACCGTCCATCAGGTAACAGGCAACCACCCAGTGACTGCAGCGAGAGTATATCCACAGTCTGCACAGACATCACTCCCCTCCCCTCCCTCCCCCTCCCTCCCTCCCTCTCCCCCCCCTCCTCCCCTTCCCCCCCCTCCCCTTCCCCTCCCTCCCCCCTCCCCTCCCCCTCCTCCCCCTCCCCTCCCCTTCCCCCCCTCCCTCTCCCTCTCGAGGGGGTGGTGGGGCAAGGAGGAGGGAGAAGAGGACACACACACAAGAAGGGGTTAGTGAGAATTGTGCTGCGGTGATATTTGTCCCAACTCTCGTTTCTGTGCCTGCGTCAGGAGACTTAGTACAAATAGTTACTGCGATGGAAAAAATGCAAACCCATTACTAGGGTTTATTGCTAGAGGGATAGTATTGATAAGTAGGGAAGTTATGCTAAACCTGTATCGAACCTTGGTTAGACCACACTTGGAGCACCGTGCACAGTTCTGGTCTCCATATACCTGGGTTAGACCACACTGGAAGCACTGTGCACAGTTCTGGTCTCCATATACCTTGGTTAGACCACACTTGGAGCACCGTGCACAGTTCTGGTCTCCATATACCTGGGTTAGACCACACTGGGAGCACCGTGCACAGTTCTGGTCTCCATATACCTGGGTTAGACCACACTTGGAGCACCGTGCACAGTTCTGATTGTCATATTATAAAAAGGTTATCGAGACACTGGAGAGGGTGCAGAGAAGATTTACAAGGATGATACCAGAAATGCGAGGGTTTACATATCAGGGAAGGATGAACAGTCTGGGTCTCTTTTCTCTTGAAACGAGAAGACTGAGGGGTGACCTAATAGAGGTCTTTAAAATGATTAAAGGTTTTGATCGAGTGGATACAGAGAGAATGTTTCCACTTGTGGGGAAGACCATAACTAGAGGCCATCAATATAAGATCGTCAGCAATAGGGAATTCAGGAGAAACTTCTTTACCCAGAGAGGGGTGAGAATGTGGAACTCACTGCCACAGGGAGGGGTTGAGGCGAATAGTATCGATGCATTTAAGGGGAGACTGGACAGGCATATAAGGGAGAAGGGAATAGAGGGTTATGCCGATAGATTTAGATGGGGAAAGACAGGAGGAGGATCGAGTGGGGCATAAACGCCAGCGTGGACTGGTTGGGCCAAATGGCCTGTTTCTGTGCCGAATATCCGATGTAATTTCACATGGGGCCTTCACATCCTTCCTCAAGTGCGATGCCCCGAATTGAGCACGATACACAAATCAACGGCACCTGACCAAGATGGTGTCCGGCGCGTCGAGCAACTAAAGCGTGTGCGCGCGCCCCGCGGGTGCAATTTTGGAGGCAAATCGCCGCCCATATTGCCGAAACAACAGGCGCGATGGAGCTCAATTTCACACCCAAGTTGATGGTGGATGACGAGCCAGTGTAGGTGAGTGAGCTCAGTGGGATGGTGGGTGAACGGGACTTCAGGGGAGAAGGGGGCAGCAGAGTTTTGGATCAGCTCGGGGTTATAGAGGGTGGAAGATGGGAGGCCGGCCAGGAGAGCGTTGGAATAATAGAGTCCGGAAAAATAACACATCAATGTAATGTTAACGCATGTTGGTCAAACTCTCTTGAGTACGCTCTCAATTTTAAACATGTGTTTATCCATTCCGGGGAGGCTGGCAAGGCCGGCATTTATTGCCCGTCTCTGATCACCCCTGGAGAAGGAGGTGGTGAGCCACCTTCTTGAACCGCTGCAGTCCGTGTGGTGAAGGTGCTCCCACAGTGCTGTTACGGTGTTAGGGATGGAGTTCCAGGATTGTGACCCAGCGACGATGAAGGAACGGCCGATATGTTTTCAAGTCGGGATGGTGTGTGACTGGGAGGGGAACGTGGAGCTGGTGGTGTTCCCATGCGCCTGCTGCCCTTGTCCTTCTAGGCGGTAGAGGTCGCGGGTTTGGGAGGTGCTGCCGAAGAAGCCTTGGCGAGTTGCCGCGGTGCATCTTGTAGACGGTGCACACTGCAGCCACGGTGCGCCGGTGGTGGAGGGAGTGAGTGTTGAAGATGGTGGGTAACGTGCTGATCAAGCGGGGCTGCTTTGTCCTGGATGGTGTCGAGCTTCTCGAGTGTTGTTGGAGCTGCAACTCATCCAGGCAAGTGGAGAGTATTCTGTTGTGTTCCTAACACAGATGAGACTGCACACAGGGAGGTTAAAGTAACAGTGACCTCAGTCTTTAATAAGACACTCCAGATTGAGTAACAGGCCTTAGGGGCCGGCTTATATACAGTGCTCCCAAGGGATGCTGGGATCCCTTGGGACTTCAGGGGATGAGCTCCCTGGTGGCGGAACATGGGAGTACATGCTTTACAGATACACAACATCACTCCCCCCCCCCCAAATTCAAAGTGAAAACTATTTACAAGGTGAGGCGGTCGGGAGCCTTTCTTTCCCTGGTGGATCGCCTCGGTACAAATGTCTGTTCTGGTGTGTTGGCTGTGCCCTCGCTGGGCTGGCGTGTTGTTGGCCCTGCAGGGCTGCTGGGTGAGCCTGGCCTTGCTGGGCTGTTGGGCGTGATGGGTTCGATTTCCTGGTCCGGGGTGGTGTCGTTGATCCTTTGGGTGTGTGTTGTGGGCTCGAAAAAGGTGATGTCTGCTGTGGGTTGTTCAGGGCAGTCTGTGAACCGCAGCCTCGTTTGGTCCAGGTGCTTTCTGCAAATTTGTCCATTGTCTAGTATGACTACAAACACCCAACTCCCTTCTTTAGCTATCACCGTGCCCGCGATCCACTTGGGACCATGTCCATAGTTTATCACGTACACAGGGTCATTCAGATCAATTTCCCATGACGCAGTGGCGCGACCATTGTTTACATTTTGTTGCTGCCGCCTGCTCTCTACCTGATCATGTAGGTTGGGGTGAACCAGCGAGAGTCTGGTTTTAAGTCTCCTTTTCATGAGTAGCTCAGCCGGGGGCACCCCTGTGAGCGAGTGGGGTCTCGTGCGGTAGCTGAGCAGTACTTGGGACAGGCGGGTTTGGAGTGAGCCTTCTGTCACTTGTTTAAGGCTCTGTTTGATTGTTTGTACTGCCCACTCTGCCTGCCCATTGGAGGCTGGTTTAAACGGGGCCGAGGTGACATGTTTGATCCCATTGCGGGTCATGAATTCTTTAAATTCGGCACTGGTGAAACATGGCCCGTTGTCACTGACCAGTATGTCAGGCAGGCCGTGGGTGGCAAACATGGCCCTCGAGCTTTCAATGGTGGCGGTGGCGGTGCTTCCTGACATTATTTCACATTCAATCCACTTTGAAAAAGCATCCACCACCACCAGGAACATTTTACCAAGAAACGGGCCCGCATAGTCGACATGGATCCTTGACCAGGGTCTGGAGGGCCAGGACCACAAACTTAGTGGTGCCTCTCTGGGCGCGTTGTTCAACTGAGCACATACGCTGCATTGCCGTGCACAGGACTCTAATTCAGAGTCGATACCGGGCCACCACACGTTGGATCTGGCTATCGCTTTCATCATTACTATAACTGGGTGTGTGCTGTGGAGATCCGAGATGAACGTCTCCCTGCCCTTTTTTGGTAGCACTACGCGATTACCCCACAACAGGCAGTCTGCCTGAATGGACAGCTCGTCCTTTCACCGCTGGAATGGCTTGATTGGCTCTTTCATTTCAACGGGGATGCTGGCCCAGCTCCAGTACAGTTTTTTACTAGGGACACCAGAGGATCTTGGCTGGTCCAAGTCCTAATCTGGCGGGCCGCGACAGGTGATTTATCATTTTCAAATGCTTCCATGACCATCAACAAGTCTACGGGCTGCGCCACCATCAACAAGTTTGCAGGCTGCGCCATTTCCACCCCCGTGGTGGGCAATGGTAGCCGACTGAGAGTATCCGCACAGTTCTCGGTGCCTGGCCTGTGGCGGATGGTATAGTTATACGCTTATCGTGCAAGTGTCCACCTTTGTATGCAGGCTGAGGCATTAGTATTTATCCCCTTGTTTCCAGCGAACAGTAATATGAGGGGCTTGTGATTGGTTTCCAGCTCAAATTTGAGGCCAAACAGGTACTGATGCATTTTCATTAACCCGAACACACACGCTAATGCCTCTTTCTCAATCATGCTGTAGGCCCTCTCGGCCTTAGACAAGCTCCTGGAGGCATAGGCGACAGGTTGCAACTTCCCCGCAACGTTAGCTTGTTGTAATACACACCCGACTCCGTACGATGACGCATCACATGTTAGCATGAGTCTTTTACACGGGTTATACAATACAAGCAGCTTGTTGGAGCATAAAATGTTTCTGGCTTTCTCAAAAACAATTACTTGTTTTTTTCCCCATACCCAGTTCTCACCTTTACGCAATAACACATGTAGGGGCTCTAAGAGGGTGCTTAACCCCGGTAGGAAGTTACCAAAATAGTTGAGTCCCAGGAACGACCGCAGCTCCGTGACGTTCTGTGGCCTGGGCGCGTTCCTGATAGCCTCTGTCTTGGCGTCTGTGGGCCGAATGCCGTCCACCGCGATCATTCTCCCCAAAAACTCCACTTCTGTTGCCATGAAGATGCACTTCGACCTCTTCAGCCGCAGCCCTACGTGACCCAGTCGCTGGAGGACCTCCTCCAGGTTTTGTAGGTGCTCGACGGTGTCCCGACCCGTGACCAATATGTCGTCCTGAAAAACCACCGTGCGTGGTACCGACTTGAGTAGGCTCTCCATGTTTCTCTGGAAGATTGCTGCAGCCGACCGAATTCGCTGAACAGTCCCTTGTGCGTGTTGATGCAGGTGAGGCCCTTCGAAGACTTCTCCAGCTCCATGTCGGCCGAAGTCAGGTCGAACTTAGTGAACATCTTGCCTCCTGCCAGCGTCGCAAATAGGTTGTCTGCCTTAGGTAGCGGATATTGGTCCTGTAGCGAGAAACGATTAATAGTTACTTTATAATCGCCGCAAATCCTGACCTTGCTATCACTTTTGAGTACTGGAACAATCGGGCTAGCCCACTCGCTGAATTCCACTGGGGAGATGATGCCCTCGCGTTGCAGCCTGTCCAGCTCGATTTCCACTCTCTCCCTCATCATGTGAGGTACCGCTCGCGCCTTGTGGTGAATGGGTCGTGCCTCTGGGACCAAGTGGATCCGCACCTTCGCCCCGGAAAAGTTTCCAAAGCCTGGCTCAAAAAGGGAAGGAAATTTGTTAAGAACCTGGGTACATGAGGCCTCATCGACATGTGATAGCGCTCGGATGTCATCCCAGTTCCAACGGATTTTGCCCAGCCAGCTCCGTTGAAGCAGTGTGGGGCCATCGCCCGGGACAATCCAGAGTGGCAGTTCGTGCACCGTGCCCTCATAGGTGACCTTGACCATGGCGCTGCCCAGAACAGTGATAAGCTCTTTGGTGTACGTTCTCAGTTTTGTGTGGATAGGACTCAGGGCTGGTCTGAGTGCCTTGTTGCACCACAGTCTCTCAAACATCTTTTTACTCATGATGAATTGGCTAGCGCCAGTGTCCAGTTCCATGGCTACGGGTAAGCCATTCAATTTTACGTTTAGCATTATAGGTGGACATTTCATTGAAAATGTGTGCACCCCGTGTACTTCAGCATCTGCCTCCTCTCCGATGCTCAAAATTGCTTTGATCCACCATGGACCGATCTTCCTCTGCCACATGGTGGTTATCAGGTTTTGCAGAGCTTGCAGCTCGTCTGCAAGCTCATTGGAGGTGCCCCATTGTTCCACAGCTCTAGCAAACATACCCTTTGAAGCGGCATGAATAGGCTGGATGGAAGCCTCCACAACGCCAACAAGGTGTGAATTGCCTTGCATTCATCCTTTGTTGGGGACTCTGAGTCATCTGGGTCACCTGAGGCCTGCTGGCAATTGCAGACTCATGGTTTCTGCCCTGTACATTTCTGCTTGCAAACACAGTTCCAGTTAATTTATGAACATTGCTAGCACTTGTGTGCTGAGAGATTTGTTTGGTGTTATCACTGGTAGACCTAAACGCCTGTGCTATCGCAATGGCCTTGCTGAGGGTCGGTGTCTCTACAGTCAAAAGTTTTCGTAAGATGGTCTCGTGGCCAATGCCCAGTACAAAAAAGTCTCTGAGCAAGTACTGAGGGAGCTCCGCACTGTCGGAGGGGCAGTACTGAGGGAGCTCCGCACTCTCGGAGGGGCAGTACTGAGGGAGTGCCGCACTGTCGGAGGGGCAGTACTGAGGGAGTGCCGCACTGTCGGAGTTGTCGTCTTTCGGCCTGCTCTCTGACGTGATCCCGGGGCCACTATTGGAAGAAGAGCAGAGGAGTTCTCCCCAGTGTCCTGGGCCATATTTATCCCTCAACCGACATAAGAAAAACAGATGATCTGGGTCATTATCACGTTGCTGTGTGTGGGAGTTTGCTGTGCGCAAATTGGCTGCCGCGTTTCCCACATTCCAACAGTGACTGCACTCCAAAAGTACTTCATTGGCTGTAAAGCACTTTGGGACATGAGACTTTGAGACCCCTGCCTCAGCTCATCTGCTGCTGAAGCCCTCATCCGTGCCTTTATTACCTCCAGACTTGACTATTCCAACGCACTCCTGGCCGGCCTCCCACATTCTACCCGACGTAAACTAGAGGTGATCCAAAACTCGGCTGCCCCCGTGTCCTAACTCGCACCGAGTCCCGCTCACCCATCACCCCCTGTGCTCGCTGCACCGTGTCCTAACTCGCACCGAGTCCCGCTCACCCATCACCCCCTGTGCTAGCTGCCCCGTGTGCTAACTCGCACCCAGTCCCGCTCACCCATCACCCCCTGTGCTCACTGCCCCGTGTCCTAACTCACACCCAGTCCCGCTCACCCATCACCCACTGTGCTCACTGCCCTCCCGTGTCCTAACTCGCACCCAGTCCCACTCACCCATCACCCCCTGTGCTCACTGCCCTCCCGTGTCCTAACTCGCACCCAGTCCCACTCACCCATCACCCCCTGTGCTCACTGACCCGTGTCCTAACTCGCACTCAGTCCCACTCACCCATCACCCACTGTGCTCGCTGCCCCGTGTCCTAACTCGCACCGAGTCCCGCTCACCCATCACCCCCTGTGCCTCGTGTTCCTTCTTCCTCTTCCTCCTCCTAACCCTCCCCTCCGCCTTGCTCCCTCCTCCATCCAAGTGTCAGCTGTTGCTCAGTGGACAGTGCTTTCTCTCGCCTCTGGATCAGAAGGTTGTGAGTTCAAGCCCACTCCAGGAACCTGAGCACATAAATCCAGGCTGACTGTTGTTGTTGAGCCATCCGGTGGTCGTAAAAGGCGCTATATAAATGCAAGTCTTTCTTTATTTCTTCTCCTCTCATCTCCCCGCCTCCCTCTTCCCTCACATCTCCCCCTCACTCTCCCACTCCCTACCCCCTCATATCTCCCCCCCCTCACCCTCTCCCTCCCCCCTCACATCCCCCTCACCCCTCTCCCTCCCTCCCTCGCCCTCACATCCCCCTCCCCCCTCACACCTCCCCCTCCCCGAGGACACCAGCGAGCTGAGCGACCCCAGCCCCTCATAGCCGTAGATTTGGACCCGAGTCGCAGGGGGGCGGGCGGCCGGAGAAGTTGGAGCCGGCCTGCCACAGGCGCTCGGGGACGGTGAGCCGGGGGCTGGGGGCTCCAGGGGTCCGAGACGTCAAAGGCCTTGGTGTCCGCCTCCCCTCCCCCCTCGTCGTCGTCCGCCATGATATTCTCTCGCGCATCTGCATCGCCCCTGTACGACCCGTGAGCCCCCACAGCTTACGCCTGGCCTGTGGGAACTTCTCTGAGCAGTTTCGAAGTGCTCCTAACCCCTGGTTCTGGACACTGGGCTTATCACAGAAGTAATGAAGCAAAAGGCAGAAAAGTGGGTGTTTGAATGAGTCGAAGGTATTAGAAAATTGAAGGCAACCAAAGCTTTATTTCAGACAAGTGAAAACTTTACCAAACTTTAATGCAACGTAACAATCACGATCAAACAGAGTTAGAAGGGAGGACAAAGAGCACACAAAATTACAGTGTGTCTGTCTAAACCAAAAAACAACCCACCTCCCAACACCCAAACCTTACTGTCTGGGTCTACACCTTTCGGGTCAGAATTATACTTGCCCAATGCAGCTTTAGATGTTGTCTTCAGGGATGGTAGGCTTTGTTCCCCAGCGACGGGCGAGTTGTTTTATCTCCGTTGGGGACGCCGCTTGATTCGACTGCTCGGGTGGTTGGCTCGGTCGTCGCTGGTTGGGCCCTGGTAATATGGTGGCAGGTTCCTCCGTTGGTTTCGATGGGCCCACTTGGGTTTGAATCCCAAGCTGGACCTTGGTGGAGCTCGGGGCCTGGTTGTGGCTGACCGAGCTGAGTGTTGCCACTCTCTTGCTGGAGAAGGTGGCGCCCTAGATATAGGGCTCTGACTTGGTCGGTTTTCAAAAAGTCCTTTGTTCGGGCTTGTTCGGTTTCAAAAGATGCACCCTTTGAGATGTGATCAAACTCCAACGGCCGACCTGGGCCATTAACGGTAGATGATGGCCCGATTTAGTTTGACGAGGGGTTAACTGCCAGTCCATTGTGTTGGGCCATCCTGGTACCTGTCAATCTCGGGCCCAGACCCGAGTTCTTTGTTGGAATTAATCGTTGGCAGGTGGTGACTCAGGAGAGGTGAGATGAGTGACAGGTACATAATGATTTTGCTGACTTTGCAGGTTCTCCGACCCCCCATTACTCACACAGCAAAACCCGCCTGTCCATCATCTCAGCAGTATGTGTTCTTTTACAGCGTCCCTCCTGTTCAGCCTTTTTGCAGTCTTTTCCAGCAAAATCCACAGAATAGACCTATAAGTCCATAAAGTCCTCCAAATCTTTCACAAGAATCTCCAAACAGTCCAGCACAAAGGTCCCCCAGGGCCAAGTCTCAAGGTCCCAAAAGTTAGTCCAGGTTTCCACACAAGGTGTACACACACATGCTGTTTCCAGGCTTCAGATCCGTGACGGGGCTTTAAAACTGGCACAGTCCGAGACCAAGATGGATTCTCCAAACCAGGGAATTTCGGTCAATCCTTACACCCCCCCTCCTCCTCCTCGCCGATCCTCGCTGGAGTCTTCCTCAGCTGGAGCACGACAACAGTCATCACCATGATCCCTGGGAGACAGAGAGGTACAGCATGGGGTTAGATACAGAGTAAAGCTCCCTCTACACTGTCCCATCTAACACTCCCAGGGCAGGTACAGGGGGTTAGATACAGAGTAAAGCTCCCTCTACACTGTCCCATCAAACACTCCCAGGGCAGGTACAGCACGGGGTTAGATACAGAGTAAAGCTCCCTCTACACTGTCCCATCAAACACTCCCAGGGCAGGTACAGGGGGTTAGATACAGAGTAAAGCTCCCTCTACACTGACCCATCAAACACTCCCAGGGCAGGTACAGCACGGGGTTAGATACAGAGTAAAGCTCCCTCTACACTGTCCCATCAAACACTCCCAGGGCAGGTACAGGGGGTTAGATACAGAGTAAAGCTCGCTCTACACTGTCCCATCAAACACTCCCAGGGCAGGTACAGGGGGTTAGATACAGAGTAAAGCTCGCTCTACACTGTCCCATCAAACACTCCCAGGGCAGGTACAGCACGGGGTTAGATACAGAGTAAAGCTCGCTCTACACTGTCCCATCAAACACTACCAGAGCAGGTACAGGGGGTTAGATACAGAGTATAGCCCCTCCCCTGTCGCTCAGTCACCTACCCAGCAAGATGACAATACAGGTGAGAATCACCAGCAAGACTGCCATGCCGAGCCCCAGCGTCTGGACAGGGGCCCTGGGGCCGCAGGTCTGGAAGGCCCCGTCCAAGCCGCACACACAGACGGAGATGCCTAGTTTGCCGGTGGCCCGGAGGGAGGGGGTCCCCCTGTCTGTCAGGACCATGGACAGGTGGTGGACACCTCCCCCTCGGAGCGGCGCTTGTCCACGCCGGACAGAGATGGTGGCCATGCCGTCTGCGGAGAGAGAGAGAAAATCATTAACCCGCCAGGGTTCCCCCATTTCCCCCTCCTCTCCATCTGCGCTGGGATATTCGACATGGAGAGGCCTCGCCCCCCTCCCCCAGCCACCCTCCCTCCCCTCGCCCAACCCCCACAGTGTGGGGGGTTTGAGGAGGGTAATTCCTCCTGCTTTAGTAGATTAGGCATGGTACGTTCCACACACCCCCTCAATACAGCAGGTTATGGTACATTCCATACACCCCCTGAATACAGCAGGTTTTGGTACATTCCACACACACCCGCTAATGCAGCAGGTTGTGGTACATTCCAGCCACCCCTCTAATGCAGCAGGTGTGGTACATTCTATACACCCCTCTCAATACAGCAGGTTGTGGTACATTCCACACACCCCCTTCAATGCAGCAGGTTGTGGTACATTCCACACAACCCTCCAGCGTTTTCACTCAGTTTTGCACTGGAGCCAGAGCGCCCCCCGCTGGAACGAAAGACTTGCATTTATATAGCGCCTTTCACAACCAACTTTACAGCCAATGAAGTACTTTTAGAGTGTGATTACTCAGTACTGTCCCTCCAACAGTGCGGTACTCCCTCAGTACTGCCCCTCCGACAGTGCGGCGCTCCCTCAGTACTGCCCCTCCGACAGTGCGGCGCTCCCTCAGTACTGCCCCTCCGACAGCGCGGCGCTCCCTCAGTACTGCCCCTCCGACAGCGCGGCGCTCCCTCAGTACCGCCCCTCCGACAGTGCGGCACTCCCTCAGTACCGCCCCTCCGACAGTGCGGCGCTCCCTCAGTACTGCCCCTCCGACAGTGCGGCGCTCCCTCAGTACTGCCCCTCCGACAGTGCGGCACTCCCTCAGTACTGCCCCTCCGACAGTGCGGCGCTCCCTCAGTACTGCCCCTCCGACAGTGCGGCGCTCCCTCAGTACTGCCCCTCCGACAGTGCGGCACTCCCTCAGTACTGCCCCTCCGACAGTGCGGCGCTCCCTCAGTACTGCCCCTCTGACAGTGCGGCGCTCCCTCAGTACCGCCCCTCCGACAGTGCGGCGCTCCCTCAGTACTGCCCCTCCGACAGTGCGGCACTCCCTCAGTACTGCCCCTCCGACAGTGTGGCACTCCCTCAGTACCGCCCCTCCGACAGTGCGGCACTCCCTCAGTACTGCCCCTCCGACAGTGCGGCGCTCCCTCAGTACTGCCCCTCCGACAGTGCGGCACTCCCTCAGTACTGTCCCTCCGACAGTGCGGCGCTCCCTCAGTACTGCCCCTCCGACAGTGCGGTGCTCCCTCAGTACTGCCCCTCTGACAGCGTGGGGCTCCCTCAGTACTGCCCCTCCGACAGTGCGGCACTCCCTCAGTACTGCCCCTCCGACAGTGCGGCACTCCCTCAGTACTGCCCCTCCGACAGTGCGGCGATCCCTCAGTACTGCCCCTCCGACAGTGCGGCACTCCCTCAGTACTGCCCCTCCGACAGTGCGCCGCTCCCTCAGTACTGCCCCTTCGACAGTGCGGCGCTCCCTCAGCACTGCCCCTCCGACAGTGCGGCTCTCCCTCAGTACCTCAGTACTGCCCCTCCGACAGTGCGGCGCTCCCTCAGCACTGCAATGCAGTGTCAGCTTAGATTTTGTGCTCAAGACCCTGAAGTGGGACTTGAACCTTCTGACTCACAGGCGAGAGTGCTACCCACTGAGCCACAACTGACACCTAGAGGAGATCAGTCACTGCAGCACACCTCTGCTATTCGAAGGGGCTGAATGGGCCTCCTCCTGTTCCTGTGTAACAGGCTCGAGGGGTTGAATGGGCCTCTTCCTGTTCCTGTGTAACAGGCTCGAGGGGCTGAATGGGCCTCCTCCTGTTCCTGTGTAACAGGCTCGAGGGGCTGAATGGGCCTCCTCCTGTTCCTGTGTTACAGGCTCGAGGGGCTGAATGGGCCTCCTCCTGTTCCTGTGTAACAGCCTCGAGGGGTTGAATGGGCCTCTTCCTGTTCCTGTGTAACAGGCTCGAGGGGCTGAATGGGCCTCCTCCTGTTCCTGTGTTACAGGCTCGAGGGGCTGAATGGGCCTCCTCCTGTTCCTGTGTAACAGGCTCGAGGGGCTGAATGGGCATCCTGTTCCTGTGTAACAGGCTTCGAGGGGCTGAATGGGCCTCCTCCTGCTCCCCTGTTACAGGTTCGAGGGGCTGAATGGGCCTCCTCCTTGTTATGTATGAAGAAAGAGTCAGACTGAACACTGTGAGCTCAAAGTAAAGTGTGACCTTAGTCTTTTATTGCAGGTCCCTAGAGTGCCTCTCCAACCTGTGAAGCCTCCTTAAATACCTGTGCTCCCAAGGAATTATGGGATCCCTTCGGACTCCAGGGGATGATCCCTCTGATGGCTATACAGAGTAAATACAAGTCCACATATATCACAACACTCCCCGACCCTCCCCCCTCTCCCCCAAATTTAACAGTGTAACTATTTACAATGTGAGTCGATCTGGGGCCCTGCTTGCCCTGGTTGATCGTCTCGGTGTGAAAGCTGGTGTTGTTGAATCATTTGTTGGGCCCTCGCTGGGCAGCTGGCCTTGCTGGGCTGCCTGGTGTGTTGGGCCCTGCTGGGCTGCTGTGGGTGATAGGTTCTGCTTCGTGGTCAACCGTGGTGTCGGTTGCCACTGGTGTGTGTGTGTTGGGGGATCAAAAAAGGTAGGGTCCAAGGTGGGTTGCTCAGGGTAGTCTGTGAATCTGAGTTTGATTTGGTCCAAGTGTTTCCGGTGAATGAGTCCATTTGAAAGTTTGACCCGAAACACCCTGCTCCCCTCTTTGGCCACGACAGTGCCGGGAAGCCACTTGGGACCTTGTCCATAATTTAATACAAATACAGGATCATTGACTTCAATCTCGCGTGACACATTTGCGCTATCATGGTATGCACTTTGTTGAAGCCGCCTGCTCTCTACCTGTTCATGTAGATCAGGGTGAACTAACGAGAGCGTTGTCTTAAGTGCTCTTTTCATGAGCAGTTCAGTAGGTGGGATCCCAGTGAGTGAGTGGGGTCTCGTGCGGTAGCTAAGCAGGACTCAGGATAGGCGAGTCTGCAGTGAGCCTTCAGTTACCCTCTTCAAGCCTTGCTTGATGGTTTGCACTGCTCTCTCTGCCTGACCATTGGACGCTGGTTTAAACGGGGCAGATGTAACATGTTTGATCCCATTTCGAGTCATGAATTCTTTGAACTCAGTATCGGTAAAACATGGCCCATTGTTGCTCACCAGGTCATCGGGTAAGCCGTGTGTGGCAAACATGGCCTGCAGGCTTTCAGTAGTGGCAGCGGACGTGCTAACCGACATTATCTCACATTCAATCCACTTGGAGTCGCGTCTACAACTACAAGGAACATTTTACCCAAGAACGGGCCTGCACAGTCGACATGTACCCTAGACCATGGTTTGGAGGGCCAAGACCATAAACTTAGCGGCGTCTCCCTGGGTGCATCGCTTAGCTGCGAGCATGTATTACATCTGTGCACACAGGACTCTAAGTCCACATCGATATCGGGCCACCACACGTGGGATCTGGCTATCGCTTTCATCATTACGATGCCTGGGTGGGTACTGTGGAGGTCATTGATGAAGGTGTCTCTGCCCTTCTTGGGGACCACTACTCGATTGCCCCACAGAAGGCAGTCTGCCTGGATAGACATTTCATCTTTGCATCACTGGAATGGCTTTATCTCTTCCTGCATTTCCACTGGGACACTGGACCAGCACCCGTTAAGCACACAGCTTTTGACTGGAGATAATAAGGGGTCCTGGCTTGTCCATGCTTTGATCTGCCGGGCAGTGATGGGCGATTGCTCACTCTCAAAGGCTTCCATAACCATGGTTAGATCTGTGGGCTGCGCCATTTCCACCCCCGTGGTGGGCAATGGCCGCCTACTGAGAGCATCGGCGCAGTTTTCTGTGCCTGGCCTGTGGCGGATGGCGTAGTTGTATGTGGACAACGTGAGCGCCCATCTCTGGATGCGGGCCAATGCGTTGGTATTTATCCCTTTGCTCTCGGAAAACAGGGATATAAGTGGTTTTGGTCAGTTTCCAATTCAAATTTTAGCCCAAACAGGTATTGATGCATTTTCTTTACCCTATAGACACATGCTAACGCTTCCTTTTCAATCATGCTGTCGGCTCTCTCAGCCTTAGACAGACTCTTGGATGCATAAACAACCGGTTGCAGTTTCCCGAAATCATTGGCTTGTTGCAATACACACCCGACGCCATATGACGATGCATCACATGCTAGTACCAAACGCTTACATGGATCATACAACACAAGCAGTTTGTTTTGAGCATAACAATTTTCTAGCTTTAACAAAGGCATTTTCTTGGCTTTTGCCCTATACCCATTCATCTCCTTTACGCAGTAAGACATGTAGTGGTTCTAGCAGTGTGCTGAGACCCGGTAAGAAGTTACCAAAGTAGTTCAGGAGTCCCAGGAACGACCGCAGCTCCGTCACGTTCTGTGGCCTCGGTGCGTTCTCGATTGCCTCCGTCTTCGCGTTGGTGGGCCTGATGCCGTCCGCCGCAATTCTCCTTCCCAGGAACTCCACTTCAGGCACCAGGAAAACGCACTTCGAGCGTTTTAACCTGAGCCCCACGCGGTTGAGTCGATTAAAAACCTCCTCCTGGTTCTGCAGATGCTCGACTGTGTTCCGACCTGTGACCAAGATGTCGTCCTGGAAGACCACGGTGTGCGGGACTGACTTCAGTAAGCTTTCCATGTTTCTCTGGAATATCGCAGCCGCTGATCGAATTCCAAATGGGCACCTGTTATAAATGAAGAGACCTTTGTGCGTGTTGATGTAGGTGAGGCCCTTCGATGATTCCTCCAGTTCCTGCATCATGTAGGCTAAAGTCAAATCCAGTTTTGTGAACGTCTTTCCTCCCGCCAGCGTTGCAAAGAGGTCGTCGACCTTTGGTAGTGGGTATTGGTCCTGAAGGGAAAAACGATTGATAGTTACTTTGTAATTGCCACAGATTCTGACGGTGCCATCGCCTTTGAGGGCAGGAACGATCGGACTGGCCCATTCTATCGGTGAAATGATGCCCTCTTTTTGCAGCCGGTCTAGCTCGATCTCTACACTTTCTCTCATCATGTATGGTACTGCTCTCGCCTTGTGATGAATGGGTCGCGCCCCCGGATTTAGGTGGATCTGCACTTTTGCTCCTTGGAACTTCCCGATGTCTGGTTCGAACAGCAAAGGGAACTTGTTTAAGACCTGGGCACACAAAGTGTCGTCAGCGGGCGAGAGAGCTCAGATGTTGTCCCAGTTCCAGCATATCTTTCCCAGCCAGCTCCTGCCGAGCAGCGTGGGACCATCACCCGGTACCACCCAGAGTGGTAGCTTGTGCACCGCTCCATCATAGGAGACCTTTACAGTAGCACTGCCGATTACGGGAATAAGTTCCTTTGTGTAAGTTCTCAGTTTCGTGCGAATGGGAGTCAAGACTGGTCTTGAGACCTTGCTGTACCACAATTTCTCAAAAGTCATTTTGCTCATAATGGACTGGCTCACGCCCGTGTCCAGCTCCATTGACACCGGGAGTCCATTCAATTCAAGCTTCAGCATTATCGGGGGACGCTTTGTAGTAAATGTGTGCACCCCATCTACCTCTGCCTCCTCGGTCTGAGGCTCTGGTTTGTCGTGATCCTCTGTGGATCTGTCCTCCTCTGCAACATGGTGGTTTGCACGATTAACAGGGTTTGCAGCTCGCCTGCACATACGTTGGAGGTGTCCCATTGTTCCACAGCCCTTGCAAACGTACTCTTTGAATCGGCATGAATGGAAACAATGATCACTCCCGCAGCGCCAACAAGGTGTTAATGGCCTTGCATTCATCATCCTTGATGGTGGACTCTGAGACATCTGCGGATGTGCAGCTGCAGGTACGTGTGACCTGCCCTGTACGTTACAATTCGAAAACAACATTACTTTGTTCCCAGTACTTGTAGCAGCACTTGTGTGCTGAGAGATTTGCTTCGTATTGTCACTGGTGGCAATGAACGCCTGGGCTATCGCTATGGCCTTACTCAAGGTTGGGGTCTCTACAGTCAAAAGTTTGCGAAGTATGGTTTCGTGGCCAATGCCAAGTACGAAAAAGTCTCTGAGCATGTGCTCCAAATGTCCTTCAAATTCGCAATGTCCTGCAAGGCGTCTTAGCTCGGCGATATAACTCGCCACTTCCTGGCCTTCAGATCTTTTGTAGGTGTAGAACCGGTACCTCGCCATCAGAACGCTTTCCTTTGGGTTTAAATGCTCTCGGACCAGTGTGCACAAATCATCGTACGATTTCTCCGTGGATTTCGCTGGAGCAAGTAGATTTTTCATGAGGCCATACGTTGGTGTCCCACAAACGGTGAGGAGAATCGCAGCATTCGCTTCTCCTTCCAGCTCGTTGACCACGAAGTATTGGTCGAGTCGCTCCATGAAGGTTTCCCAATCATCTCCCTCCGAGAATTTCTCCGGGATGCCCACTGTTCTCTGCATCTTTAGGTTTGCTATCTGTTTCTCGTTGCCAGTTGTTGTGTATGGAGAAAGAGTCAGACTGAACACTGTGAACTCAAAGTAAAGTGTGACCGTAGTCTTTTATTGCAGGTCTCCAGAGTGCCTCTCCAGCCTGTGAGGCCTCCTTAAGTACCTGTACTCCCCAGGGATTGTGGGATCCCTTGGGACTCCAGGGGATGAGCCCTCTGGTGGCTGTACAAGGTATATACAACTTTACTTACATAACAGGGTGTAAAAGGAAATCCCCTCCCACGGTACTGCCCCTCCGACAGTGCGGCACTCCCTCGGTACTTCCCCTCCGACAGTGCGGCGCTCCCTCAGTTCTGCCCCTCCGACAGTGCGGCACTCCCTCAGTACTGCCCCTCCGACAGTACGGCGCTCCCTCAGTACTGTCCTTCCGACAGTGCGGCGCTCCCTCAGTACTGCCCCTCCGACAGTGCAGCACTCCCTCAGTACTGCCCCTCCAACAGTGCGCCGTTCCCTCAGTACTGCCCCTCCGACAGTGCGGCGTTCCCTCAGTACTGCCCTTCCGACAGTGCGGCGCTCCCTCAGTACTGCCCCTCCGACAGTGCGGCACTCCCTCAGCACTGCCCCTCCGACAGTGCGGCACTCCCTCAGTACTGCCCCTCCGACAGTGCGGCGCTCCCTCAGTACTGCCCCTCCGACAGTGCGGCGCTCCCTCAGTACTGCCCCTCCGACAGTGCGGCGCTCCCTCAGTACTGCCCCTCCGACAGTGCGGCGCTCCCTCAGTACTGCCCCTCCGACAGTGCGGCGCTCCCTCAGTACTGCCCCTCCGACAGTGCGGCGCTCCCTCAGTACTGCCCCTCCGACAGTGCGGCGCTCCCTCAGTACTGCCCCTCCGACAGTGCGGCATTCCCTCAGTACTGCCCCTCCGACAGTGCGGCATTCCCTCAGAGGTAAAAAGCTGTGTTTCTGATGGTAAGTTGTCAAGAGTTGCAGGAGATCTTCTCAACTTTAATGAGGCGCGTGTATTCGCCTTGAAGAGTTACACGCCTCTGTAAGCACCTGACAGAAGGAGTGCAGACTGAAATTGTGTCCGATAAATGTTTCTAGGAGCAGGGAATGTTAGACTGACGAGATATTGAGTACATTAGTTACACCGTTGGCTGATTCACAGAGAACGAGCTGCATTGTGTATCAACTTCAATTAGTCTCTCCGCTTATCCGTCACAGTATCGAGGAATACAATCTCTCCCTCGGGGATATCTGTACACTGACTGGTGTCTCTCAGTCCCCTCTCCCTCGGGGATATCTGTACACTGACTGGTGTCTCTCAGTCCCTCTCCCTCAGGGAGATATCTGTACACTGACTGGTGTCTCTCAGTCCCTCTCCCTCAGGGAGATATCTGTACACTGACTGGTGTCTCTCAGTCCCCTCTCCCTCAGGGAGATATCTGTACACTGACTGGTGTCTCTCAGTCCCTCTCCCTCCGGGAGATATCTGTACACTGACTGGTGTCTCTCAGTCCCCTCTCCCTCAGGGAGATATCTGTACATTGACTGCTGTCTCTCAGTCCCTCTCCCTCAGGGAGATATCTGTACGCTGACTGGTGTCTCTCAGTCCCTCTCTCTCAGGGAGATATCTGTACACTGACTGGTGTCTCTCAGTCCCTCTCCCTCAGGGAGATACCTGTACACTGACTGGTGTCACTCAGTCCCTCTCCCTCAGGGAGATACCTGTACACTGACTGGTGTCTCTCAGTCCCTCTCCCTCAGGGAGATACCTGTACACTGACTGGTGTCTCTCAGTCCCTCTCCCTCAGGGAGATACCTGTACACTGACTGGTGTCTCTCAGTCCCTCTCCCTCAGGGGGATATTTGTACACTGACTGGTGTGTCTCAGTCCCTCTCCCTTGGGGAGATATCTGTACACTGACTGGTGTCTCTCAGTCCCTCTCCCTCAGGGAGATATCTGTACACTGACTGGTGTCTCTCAGTCCCTCTCCCTCAGGGGGATATCTGTACACTGACTGGTGTCTCTCGATCCCTCTCCCTCGGGGAGATATCTGTACACTGACTGGTGTCTCTCAGTCCCCTCTCCCTCAGGGAGATATCTGTACACTGACTGGTGTCTCTCGATCCCTCTCCCTCCTGGAGATATCTGTACACTGACTGGTGTCTCTCGGTCCCTCTCCCTCCTGGAGATATCTGTACACTGACTGGTGTCTCTCAGTCCCTCTCCCTCCTGGAGATATCTGTACACTGACTAGTGTCTCTCAGTCCCCTCTCCCTCAGGGAGATATCTGTACACTGACTGGTGTCTCTCAGTCCCCTCCCACGGGGGGGATATCTGTACACTGACTGGTGTCTCTCAGTCGCTCTCCCTCAGGGAGATATCTATACACTGACTGGTGTCTCTCAGTCCCTCTCCCTCAGGGAGATATCTGTACACTGACTGGTGTCTCTCAGTCCCTCTCCCTCCGGGAGATATCTGTACACTGACTGGTGTCTCTCAGTCCCTCTCCCTCTGGGAGATATCTGTACACTGACTGGTGTCTCTCAGTCCCCTCTCCCTCAGGGAGATATCTGTACACTGACTGGTGTCTCTCAGTCCCTCTCCCTCGGGGGGATATCTGTACACTGACTGGTGTCTCTCAGTCCCTCTCTCTCAGGGAGATATCTGTACACTGACTGGTGTCTCTCAGTCCCTCTCTCTCAGGGAGATATCTGTACACTGACTGGTGTCTCTCAGTCCCTCTCTCTCAGGGAGATATCTGTACACTGACTGGTGTCTCTCGGTCCCTCTCCCTTAGGGAGATATCTGTGCACTGACTGCCGTCTCGCAATCCCTCTCCCTATAATTCAGTGCATAGTCAAGGTGTTATGTGTGCATGCTTGTATTATATGAAGACTGTGACACTGAATGTACTTTCACCCTGTACACAGCTTACCTGTACACCAGAGGGTGCTGTTGCTGGAGACCTAAGGGTCACCTGCACACTGCAGGCAAACGCAGAATAAAAGGGAGATCACCTCTCAGTGTCCTCACTCTTGGAGCTTCAAATAAAGGACTACAGTCTTCACAGTTCCCTTGCCACTTGGAGTCAATAACAAGGTGCCTACATATATAATACAAGGAATACAAGCCTGAGAGTCTGTTCTGCCATTCAGTCGATCATAGATTCAGCTCTTCGGTCCATCATACCGGTGCTGGCTCTTTCAAAGAGCTGTCCAATTAGTCTCACTCCCTGGCTTTCTCCCCATAACACTGGAATAGAGTCCTCTTCAAGCACAAGTCCGACTGTGTTTCGAACGTTCCTATGGAACCTGCTCCCACCACACTTTCAGGCAGTGCATTCCAGATATTAACCCTGTGTGTGAAGATATTGATCCTTATTCCCCTACTTCTGCCAATAATTTAAAAAAAATGACCTCTGGTTACCGACCCTCCTGCCAATTTCTTTAACGATAAGCGAATAAGGAGTTATGGGGAGCGGGCAGGGAAGTGGAGCTGAGTCAATGATCGGATCAGCCATGATCTTATTAAATGGCGGAGCAGGTTCGAGGGGCCGCATAGAAACATAGAAAATAGGTGCAGGAGCAGGCCATTTGGCCCTTCGAGCCTGCACCACCATTCAATAGGATCATGGCTGATCATTCACCTCAGTACCCCATTCCTGCTTTCTCTCCATATCCCTTGACCCCTTTAGCCGTAAGGGCCACATCTAACTCCCTTTTGAATATATCCGATGAACTGGCCTCAACAACTCTCTGTGGTAGAGAATTCCACAGGTTCACAACTCTCTGAGTGAAGAAGTTTCTCCTCATCTCGGTCCTAAATGACTTACCCCTTCTCCTTAGACTGTGACCCCTGGTTCTGGACTTCCCCAACATCGGGAACATTCTTCCTGCATCTAACCTGTCCAGTCCCGTCGGAATTTTATATGTTTCTATGAGATCCCCTCATTCTTCTAAACTCCAGTGTATAAAGGCCCAGTCGATCCAGTCTTTCTTCATATGTCAGTCCTGCCATCCCAGGAATCAGTCTGGTGAACCTTCGCTGCACTCCCTCAATAGCAAGAATGTCCTTCCTCAGATGAGACCACCAAAACTGCACACAGTACTCAAGGTGAGACCTCACCAAGGCCCTGTACAACTGCAGTAACACCTCCCTGCTCACTGCATCAAAACCCCTTCATGAATTTGAACAACTCTATCAAATCTCCCCTTAACCTTCTCTGCTCCAAGGAGCAGATCACAAAGTTGTGACACAGGTTAGGAAGGCCATAAAAAAGCAAACCAAACACTAGGGTTTATTTCCAGAAGTATAGAATTGAAAAGTAGGGAAATTATACTCAACCTGTATCGAACATTGGTTAGACCACACGGAGCACCGTGCACAGTTCTGGTCTCCATATACCTGGGTTAGACCAGACTTGGAGCACTGTGTACAGTTCTGGTCTCCATATACCTGGGTTAGACCACACTTGGAGCACTGTGCACAGTTCTGGTCTCCATATACCTGGGTTAGACCAGACTTGGAGCACTGTGTACAGTTCTGGTCTCCATATACCTGGGTTAGACCACACTTGGAGCACTGTGCACAGTTCTGGTCTCCATATACCTGGGTTAGACCAGACTTGGAGCACTGTGTACAGTTCTGGTTTCCATATACCTGGGTTAGACCACACTTGGAGCACTGTGCACAGTTCTGGTCTCCATATACCTGGGTTAGACTAGACTTGGAGTACTGTGCACAGTTCTAGTCTCTATATTATTTAAAGGATAAAGAGGATCTGGAGATTGTGCAGAGAAGATTTACTAGAATATTACCAGAATCGAGAGGTGAAAGCCATCAGGGAAGACTGAACCGGCTGAAAAGAGAAGGCCGAGGGGTGATCTGACTAAGACATTCACGATTATATAAGGATTTGATGAAGTAGAACATGCCATTTGCCTTCTTCACTGCCTGCTGTACCTGCATGGCAACTTTCAATGACTGATGTACCATGACACCCAGGTCTCGTTGCACCTCCCTTTTTCCTAATCTGTCACCATTCAGATAATATTCTGCCTTCCTGTTTTTTCCACCAAAATGGATAACCTCACATTTATCCACATTATACTGCATCTGCCATGTATTTGCCCACTCACCTAACCTGTCCAAGTCACCCTGCAGCCTTTTAACGTCCTCCTCACAGCTCACACCGCCACCCAGCTTAGTGTCATCTGCAAACTTGGAGATATTACATTCAATTCCTTCATCCAAATCACTAATGTATATTGTAAATAGCTGGGGTCCCAGCACTGAGCCCTGCGGCACTCCACTAGTAACTGCCTGCCATTCTGAAAAGGACCCGTTTATCCCGACTCTCTGCTTCCTGTCTGCCAACCAGTTCTCTGTCCACGTCAGTACATTACCCCCAATACCATGTGCTTTGATTTTGCATACCAATCTCTTGTGTGGGACCTTGTCAAAAGCCTTTTGAAAGTCCAAATATACCACATCCACTGGTTCTCCCTTGTCCACTCTACTAGTTACACCCTCGAAAAATTCTAGATTTGTCAAGCATGATTTCCCTTTCATAAATCCATGCTGACTTAGACCGATCCTGTCACTGCTTTCCAAATGTGCTATTTCAATCTTTAATAATTGATTCCAACATTTCCCCCCCAACTAGTATAGTATTAGGCGGTCCCTCGTATCAACACCACAAAAGGATGAGTTCACAGGTGTTTCAATAAGGGACCTAACATTCTAGGTCCCGAACTACATATGCACCACTGATGTCAGGCTAACCGGTCTATAATTACCCGTTTTCTCTCTCCCTCCTTTTTTAAAGTGGTGTTACATTAGCTACCCTCCAGTCCATAGGAACTGATCCAGAGGCAATAGACTGTTGGAAAATGATCACCAATGCATCCACTATTTCTAGGGCCACTTCCTGAAGTACTCTGGGATGCAGACTATCAGGCCCCGGGGATTTATCGGCCATCAATTTCCCGAACACAATTTCCTGACTAATAAGGATTTCCTTCAGTTCCTCCTTCTCGCTAGACCCTCGGTCCCCTAGTATTTCCGGAAGGTTATTTGTGTCTTCCTTCGTGAAGACAAAACCAAAGTATTTGTTTAACTGGTCCGCCATTTCTTTGTTCCCCATTATAAATTCACCTGAATCTGACTGCAAGGGATCTACGTTTGTCTTCACTAATCTTTTTCTCTTCACATATCTATAGAAGCTTTTGCAGTCAGTTTTCATGTTCCCAGCAAGCTTCCTCTCGTACTCTATTTCCCCCTCTTAATTAAACCCTTTGTCCTCCTCTGCTGTATTACAAATTTCTCCCAGTCCTCAGGTTTGCTGCTTTTTCTGGCCAATTTATATGCCTCTTCCTTGGATTTAACACTATCCTTAATTTCCCTTGTTAGCCACGGTTGAGCCACCTTCCCTGTTTTATTTTTACTCCAGACAGGGATGTACAATTGTTGAAGTTCATCCATGTGATCTTTAAATGTTTGCCATTGCCTATCCACCGTCAACCCTTTAAGTGTCACCTTTGGTTCTTTTGCCAAACAACTTGAAACTGTGTCCTCTGGTTCGCGACTCTTCCGCCATTTTGTTTATACCCGTGTACACTGAGGCAGCCATTTTGTTTATACCCGTGTACACCGAGGCAGCCATTTTGTTGGTACCCGTGTTCACCGAGGCCGCCATTTTGTTGGTACCCGTGTTCACCGAGGCAGCCATTTTGTTGGTACCCGTGTTCACCGAGGCCGCCATTTTGTGGACGCCCGTGAACAGAGACGAGGCGGCCATTTTAAAGCACAGCCTAGCCCTCCAAATCAGTGAAGTGTTTTACTGGGCTCAGTCGATCTCTTTCCTCTTTAAAAGACCTCGGCCCCACTTCAGAAGAGGCCACTTGCCTCTCCCCGAGGTCAGGAACCTCCCCGACGTGCTTCCCGGGAAGGCGAAGGCAAGACTCGAAGCACAGGCGAGTGCCGCAATGCAGGGGAGCGTAGCGGCCGTTCAGTGCATGGCAAGATCCCGAAAGGCACCAGCACCACCCGCCGACGGGACAATAATCTCCAGTGAGGCGGGGAGCAAAATGCAGTCATAAACACAATTTAATCAGTCGTACAAATGCAAACACCCTCCCCACCCACAAGCTCGCTTCTCCCTCCCCTTCGCAATCGGCTAACGGGGCGCCAGCGAACCTTGCCCGAACCCCAGCGCCCACCCAAACCACGCCAAAGTCCAGCAGCAATAGAGCTGGGGTCGAGGGTCAAGGGTCGAAGGCCGCCCGACCCCAGCGATCCCACACACGAGGGGTGGGGTGGGTTTCCCGCCCAGCGACCCCTCACAGGCCGATGGTGTACGACCTGCCGGTGGGGTTGTGGATGGCGGAACATTCCGGAGCGGTCACGGCCCACTCGTACCACACCTTCTTCGGGCTGGCGCACCGCCAGAACCGCACGCACACCGTCTCCTCTGCCTTCACGCCGATGGGTTGCTGGGGAGGGGCGAGAACACAGAGACAGAGCAAAGCATTAGACAAACCAGTCAATTCTCAAATCGCCGGAACACCGAGACCGTTTGATGGGACAGTGGAGAGGGAGCTTTACTCTGTATCTAACTCCGTGCTGTACCTGCCCTGGGAGTGTTTGATGGGACAGTGTAGAGGGAGCTTTACTCTGTATCTAACCCTCTGTACCTGCCCTGGGAGTGTTTGATGGGACAGTGTAGAGGGAGCTTTACTCTGTATCTAACCCCCTGTACCTGCCCTGGGAGTGTTTGATGGGACAGTGTAGAGGGAGCTTTACTCTGTATCTAACCCCCTGTACCTGCCCTGGGAGTGTTTGATGGGACAGTGTAGAGGGAGCTTTACTCTGTATCTAACCCTCTGTACCTGCCCTGGGAGTGTTTGATGGGACAGTGTAGAGGGAGCATTACTCTGTATCTAACCCCGTGCTGTACCTGCCCTGGGAGTGTTTGATGGGACAGTGTAGAGGGAGCTTTACTCTGTATCTAACCCCCTGTACCTGCCCTGGGAGTGTTTGATGGGACAGTGTAGAGGGAGCATTACTCTGTATCTAACCCCGTGCTGTACCTGCCCTGGGAGTGTTTGATGGGACAGTGTTGAGGGAGCTTTATTATGGATCAGATCTGGATTGAATGGCTGGACAGACAGTCGATCGGAAAAGGGTTGAGCAGCGAACGAGAGCGAACTCACCTTGAGGGGGAAGAGGATGGGAAACCAGGAGTACATGCCCGGGGAGTGGGTCTCTGGGAGGATACCTGCGAAGACAGAAAGATTACCAAGCTGAGAAACATGAGGGTAAAGGCACAACCAACACTCCAGCTACATTATCATGGGAAGGATTGGGTCCATTGGGATTGTGTACAGTGGGAGTAAATGGAAAGGGGTTTGGGTCCATTGGGATTGTGTACAGTGGGAGTAAATGGAAAGGGGTTTGGGTCCATTGGGATTGTGTACAGTGGGAGTAAATGGGAAGGGGTTTGGGTCCATTGGGATTGTGTACAGCGGGAGTGAGTGGGAAGGGATTTGGGTCCATTGGGATTGTGTACAGTGGGAGTGAATGGGAAGGGGATTGGGTCCATTGGGATTGTGTACAGGGGGAGTAAATGGGAAGGTGTTTGGGTCCATTGGGATTGTGTACAGGGGGAGTGAATGGGAAGGGGTTTGGGTCCATTGGGATTGTGTACAGTGGGAGTGAATGGGAAGGGGATTGGGTCCATTGGGATTGTGTACAGGGGGAGTGAATGGGAAGGGGTTTGGGTCCATTGGGATTGTGTATAGTGGGAGTGAATGGGAAGGGGTTGGGTCCATTGGGATTGTGTACAGTGGGAGTGAATGGGAAGGGGTTGGGTCCATTGGGATTGTGACAGGGGGAGTGAATGGGAAGGGGTTTGGGACCATTGGGATTGTGTACAGTGGGAGTGAATGGGAAGGGGTTTGGGTCCATTGGGATTGTGTACAGTGGGAGTGAATGGGAAGGGGCTTGGGTCCATTGGGATTGTGTACAGGGGGAGTGAATGGGAAGGGGTTTGGGTCCATTGGGATTGTGTACAGTGGGAGTGAATGGGAAGGGGTTTGGGTCCATTGGGATGGTGTACAGTGGGAGTGAATGGGAAGGGGTTTGGGTCCATTGGGATGGTGTACAGTGGGAGTGAATGGGAAGGGGTTTGGGTCCATTGAGATTGTGTACAGTGGGAGTGAATGGGAAGGGGTTTGGGTCCATTGGGATTGTGTACAGTGGGAGTGAGTGGGAAGGGATTTGGGTCCATTGGGATTGTGTACAGTGGGAGTGAATGGGAAGGGGTTGGGTCATTACAACAGTGACTGCACATTTCAAACGTCCTTTATTGAGGGTGACGTGCTTCTGGGCACCCGGAGGCCGTGAAGATGCTGTACTTACTCAGAGTCACGTCCTTGTAGAGGACTGTTTCGAAGTAGCCTGCAAAGCCGTGTAGGACTGTGTTGAGCTTGATGTCAAAGTCCAGAGACTTGTAGCGGTTGTTGTTGGAGGAACCTGAAGATAGCACCACAGGGGGTTAAGTTGGCACACGGAATACTTGCCTTTATTGGCCGAGACATGGAATACAAGAGCAGGGAGGTTATGCTTGAACTGTATGAAACACTGGTTAGGCCACAGCTGGAGTACTGCGTGCACAGTTCTGGTCACCACATTACAGGAAGGATGTGATTGCACTGGAGAGGGGTACAGAGGAGATTTACCAGGATGTTGCACTGGAGAGGGTACAGAGGAGATTTACCAGGATGTTGCCGGGACTGGAGAATTTTAGCGATGAGGAAAGATTGGATAGGCTGGGGTTGTTTTCCTTGGAACAGAGGAGGCTGAGGGGAGACCTGATTGAGGTGTATAAAATGATGAGGGGCCTGGATAGAGTGGATAGGACGGACCTGTTTCCCTGGGCAGAGGGGTCAACAACCAGGGGGCAGAGATTGAAAGTAATTGGGGGGAGGTTTAGAGGGGATTTGAGGGGAAATGTCTTCACCCAGAGGGTGGTGGGGGTCTGGGGGGGAACTCACGGCCTGAAAGGGGGGTAGAGGCAGAAACCCTCACCACATTTGGATGTGCCCCTGAAGTGCTGTAACCCACAGGGCTACGGACCCAGAGCGGGAAAGTGGGATTAGGCCGGGTAGCTCTTGGTCGGCCGGCACGAGACACGATGGGCCGAATGGCCTCCTTCCGTGCTGTAAATGTCGACGATCTGTCGGTTAGAGACGAGAGGGGGAGGAATCAGACGGTGGAGAGAGCGATTAAAATTCCCCGGAAGCGGGAACAGGATGGAATCCGCCCCACTCTGCCGTCGAGACACTCAACGCCCTCCGTCTCCTTATTCAATCAGGTTACTGTCCCCTCCACACTCCCGGCCTCCCTGCTCCGAGGCCTATTCTCCGCCCCCCCCCACCCCGCCCCCTCACACACTTCCTTCCTACCTTTGTTGGGGTGCACGAAGGTGAAACACGGCTGAGGTTTGGCCAGCTGGTGGAAGTTGTGAAGACGGACAACGTAGGGCATCTCGAACTGTGCCTGAAAGGGAGGGAAGCGGTCAGAATCGCACCGCGAGGAGAGTTCAACGCAAGACTTGCATTTATATAGCGCCCCTTTTTCACGATCTCCGGACGTCCCAAAACGCTTCGCAGCCAACAAAGTACTTTTGGAGTGTGGTCACGGTTGTACTGTGGGAAACGCGGCAGCCAATTTGCGCACAGCAAGCTCCCACACACAGCGATGTGATGATGATTGAGGGATAAATATTGGCCCCAGGAACAACTCTCGCGCTCTTCATCAAAATAGTGCCATGGATCATTTTACGTACATCTGAGAGAGCAGATGGAGCCTCAGTTTAACGTCTCATCCGAACGATGGCACCTCCCACAGTGCGGTGCTCCCTCAGTACTGCCCCTCCGACAGTGCGGCACTCCCTCAGTACTGCCCCTCTGACAGTGCGGTGCTCCCTCAGTACTGCCCCTCCGACAGTGCGGCGCTCCCTCAGTACTGCCCCTCCGACAGTGCGGCGCTCCCTCAGTACTGCCCCTCCGATAGTGCGGCGCTCCCTCAGTACTGCCCCTCCGATAGTGCGGCGCTCCCTCAGTACTGCCCCTCCGACAGTGCGGCGCTCCCTCAGTACCGCCCCTCTGACAGTGCGGCACTCCCTCAGTACTGCCCCTCCGACAGTGCAGCGCTCCCTCAGCACTGCCCCTCCGACAGTGCGGCGCTCCCTCAGTACTGCCCCTCCGACAGTGCGGCGCTCCCTCAGTACTGCCCCTCCGATAGTGCGGCGCTCCCTCAGTACTGCCCCTCCGACAGTGCGGCGCTCCCTCAGTACTGCCCCTCCGACAGTGCGGCACTCCCTCAGTACCGCCCCTCCGACAGTGCGGCACTCCCTCAGTACTGCCCCTCCGACAGTGCGGTGCTCCCTCAGTACTGCCCCTCCCACAGTGCGGCACTCCCTCAGTACTGCCCCTCCCACAGTGCGGCACTCCCT
This sequence comes from Pristiophorus japonicus, assembly GCF_044704955.1. Lineage (NCBI taxonomy): Eukaryota > Metazoa > Chordata > Chondrichthyes > Pristiophoridae > Pristiophorus > Pristiophorus japonicus. The sequence continues at coordinate 34,447 of NW_027251172.1, read as the reverse complement.
CAGTACTGCCCCTCCGACAGTGCGGTGCTCCCTCAGTACCGCCCCTCCCACAGTGCGGCGCTCCCTCAGTACTGCCCCTCCGACAGTGCGGCGCTCCCTCAGTACCGCCCCTCCCACAGTGCGGCGCTCCCTCAGTACCGCCCCTCCGACAGTGCGGCGCTCCCTCAGTACTGCCCCTCCGACAGTACGGCGCTCCCTCAGTACTGCCCCTCCGACAGTGCGGCGCTCCCTCAGTACTGCCCCTCCGACAGTGCGGCGCTCCCTCAGTACTGCCCCTCCGACAGTGCGGCGCTCCCTCAGTACTGCCCCTCCGACAGTGCGGCGCTCCCTCAGTACTGCACTGGAGTGTCAGCCTAGATTTATGTGCTAAGTCCCTGGAGTGGGACTTGAAGGCAGAACCCTCTGGCACAGAGGCGAGTGTGCTGCCCACTGCGACACCAGTCAGTGTACAGATATCTCCCTGAGGGAGAGGGGACTGAGAGACACCAGTCAGTGTACAGATATCTCCCTGAGGGAGAGGGACTGAGAGACACCAGTCAGTGTACAGATATCTCCCTGAGGGAGAGGGACTGAGAGACACCAGTCAGTGTACAGATATCTCCCTGAGGGAGAGGGACTGAGAGACACCAGTCAGTGTACAGATATCACCCTGAGGGAGAGGGAGTGAGAGACACCAGTCAGTGTACAGATATCTCCCTGAGGGAGAGGGGACTGAGCGACACCAGTCAGTGTACAGATATCTCCCTGAGGGAGAGGAACTGATAGACACCAGTCAGTGTACAGATATCTCCCTGAGGGAGAGGGACTGAGAGACACCAGTCAGTGTACAGATATCTCCCTGAGGGAGAGGAACTGATAGACACCAGTCAGTGTACAGATATCTCCCTGAGGGAGAGGGACTGAGAGACACCAGTCAGTGTACAGATATCTCCCTGAGGGAGAGGGACTGAGAGACACCAGTCAGTGTACAGATATCTCCCCGAGGGAGAGGGACTGAGAGACACCGGTCAGTGTACAGATATCTCCCTGAGGGAGAGGGGACCGAGAGACACCAGTCAGTGTACAGATATCTCCCTGAGGGAGAGGGACTGAGAGACACCAGTCAGTGTACAGATATCTCCCTGAGGGAGAGGGACTGAGAGACACCAGTCAGTGTACAGATATCTCCCTGAGGGAGAGGGACTGAGAGACACCAGTCAGTGATCTCACTTACCTCTGGGTCACGATCCTTTTCCCGACAGGCACGGACTTCGTTGTAGAGTTTGGACGAGGAGATGGGGGCGAGGTACGAGGTATATTCGCTTGGGATGCTGATTCCGTCATCTGCAAGTTTTAAAGAAAATTACATGAAGGCGCTCGATGTCCCCATGTGGTTCCAAGACCCACACACCCCCATCTGGAAAGGTCGTCGTTCTGTGACTTGCTCTCCTTCCTTCCTTCCCGCTCTCACTCTCTTCCCCACCCCCCCACATTCCTGTCCCTTCTCCCTTCCACCCGCCCACTGTCCCCCCGCCCGTCTCTACACCCTCTCCCTCCCTCCCCCCGACCTCTCCCTCCGCCCCTTTCCCGACCTCTCCCAAGCCACCCTCCCCTCCCATCCCGACCTCTCCCTCACCCCCACCCCAATCACGCCCTCTCCCTCCCCCACCATTCCCAGTTCCCCCCCATCCCATCCTCCCTCCCTCTCCCCATCAGGCCCTTGTTTCCTTCCACCCCCCCCCATCCCTCCCTCTCCCACCCCCCCTCCCCATCAGGCCCTTGTCCCCTTCCCCCCCCGCAACCCACCCTCTCACCCCTCCCCACCCCATACCTTTCAAAAACCTCTGCGCCCCATCCAGGCACTCGGGGGACAGCTCGTTGTCTCCGAAGGACCCCAGCAGTTCGCTGACGATGATGTCGGCTTGGACCGGGGATTCCCAGTCCCTCATGTCGCAGGAGACCACGGTCACCTGTTCCCCCCACTCCTCGTACTTCCAGTTCTGGAGCCTGGGTAAAGGGACAGCGGTTTATAGACAGCACACGTAGAGAAGCTGTGACTCAGACAGGCGCGCTCGCTCCCTGCAGATACTCCCCGAATCACTGACTCTCCCCTCCCACAGCCCGTGTACACTCTCCCCTATCACTGATCTAATCCCCTCCCACAGCCCGTGTACACTCTCCCCTATCACTGACTCTCCCCACCCACAGCCCGTGTGCACTCTCCCCTATCACTGACTCTCCCCTCCCACAGCCCGTGTGCACTCTCCCCTATCACTGACTCTCCCCTCCCACAGCCCGTGTGCACTCTCCCCTATCACTGACTCTCCCCTCCCACAGCCCGTGTGCACTCTCCCCTGTCACTGATCTAATCCCCTCCCACAGCCCGTGTACACTCTCCCCTATCACTGACTCTCCCCTCCCACAGCCCGTGTACACTCTCCCCTATCACTGACTCTCCCCACCCACAGCCCGTGTGCACTCTCCCCTATCACTGACTCTCCCCTCCCACAGCCTGTGTGCACTCTCCCCTATCACTGACTCTCCCCTCCCACAGCCTGTGTGCACTCTCCCCTATCACTGACTCTCCCCTCCCACAGCCCGTGTACACTCTCCCCTATCACTGATCTAATCCCCTCCCACAGCCCGTGTACACTCTCCCCTATCACTGACTCTCCCCTCCCACAGCCCGTGTGCACTCTCCCCTATCACTGACTCTCCCCTCCCACAGCCCGTGTGCACTCTCCCCTATCACTGACTCTCCCCTCCCACAGCCCGTGTACACTCTCCCCTATCACTGACTCTCCCCTCCCACAGCCCGTGTGCACTCTCCCCTATCACTGATCTAATCCCCTCCCACAGCCCGTGTGCACTCTCCCCACCCACAGCCCGTGTACACTCTCCCCTATCACTGACTCTCCCCTCCCACAGCCCGTGTACACTCTCCCCTATCACTGATCTAATCCCCTCCCACAGCCCGTGTACACTCTCCCCTATCACTGACTCTCCCCTCCCACAGCCCGTGTACACTCTCCCCTATCACTGACTCTCCCCTCCCACAGCCCGTGTGCACTCTCCCCTATCACTGATCTAATCCCCTCCCACAGCCCGTGTGCACTCTCCCCTATCACTGACTCTCCCCTCCCACAGCCCGTGTGCACTCTCCCCTATCACTGACTCTCCCCTCCCACAGCCCCTGTGCACTCTCCCCTATCACTGACTCTCCCCTCACACAGCCCGTGTGCACTCTCCCCTATCACTGACTCTCCCCACCCACAGCCCGTGTACACTCTCCCCTATCACTGACTCTCCCCTCCCACAGCCCGTGTGCACTCTCCCCTATCACTGACTCTCCCCTCCCACAGCCCGTGTACACTCTCCCCTATCACTGATCTAATCCCCTCCCACAGCCCGTGTGCACTCTCCCCTATCACTGACTCTCCCCTCCCACAGCCCGTGTGCACTCTCCCCTATCACTGACTCTCCCCTCCCACAGCCCGTGTGCACTCTCCCCTATCACTGACTCTCCCCTCCCACAGCCCGTGTGCACTCTCCCCTATCACTGACTCTCCCCTCCCACAGCCCGTGTGCACTCTCCCCTACCACTGACTCTCCCCTCCCACAGCCCGTGTGCACTCTCCCCTATCACTGACTCTCCCCACCCACAGCCCGTGTGCACTCTCCCCTATCACTGACTCTCCCCTCCCACAGCCCGTGTGCACTGTCCCCTATCACTGACTCTCCCCTCCCACAGCCCGTGTACACTCTCCCCTATCACTGATCTAATCCCCTCCCACAGCCCGTGTGCACTCTCCCCTATCACTGATCTAATCCCCTCCCACAGCCCGTGTACACTCTCCCCTATCACTGATCTAATCCCCTCCCACAGCCCGTGTACACTCTCCCCTATCACTGATCTAATCCCCTCCCACAGCCCGTGTGCACTCTCCCCTATCACTGACTCTCCCCTCCCACAGCCCGTGTACACTCTCCCCTATCACTGACTCTCCCCTCCCACAGCCCGTGTGCACTCTCCCCTATCACTGACTCTCCCCTCCCACAGCCCGTGTACACTCTCCCCTATCACTGACTCTCCCCTCCCACAGCCTGTGTGCACTCTCCCCTATCACTGACTCTCCCCACCCACAGCCCGTGTACACTCTCCCCTATCACTGATCTAATCCCCTCCCACAGCCCGTGTGCACTCTCCCCTATCACTGACTCTCCCCTCCCACAGCCCGTGTACACTCTCCCCTATCACTGATCTAATCCCCTCCCACAGCCTGTGTGCACTCTCCCCTATCACTGATCTAATCCCCTCCCACAGCCCGTGTGCACTCTCCCCTATCACTGATCTAATCCCCTCCCACAGCCCGTGTGCACTCTCCCCTATCACTGATCTAATCCCCTCCCACAGCCCGTGAGCACTCTCCCCTATCACTGACTCTCCCCACCCACAGCCCGTGTACACTCTCCCCTATCACTGACTCTCCCCTCCCACAGCCCGTGTGCACTCTCCCCTATCACTGATCTAATCCCCACCCACAGCCCGTGTGCACTCTCCCCTATCACTGACTCTCCCCTCCCACAGCCCGTGTGCACTCTCCCCTATCACTGACTCTCCCCTCCCACAGCCCGTGTGCACTCTCCCCTATCACTGATCTAATCCCCTCCCACAGCCCGTGTGCACTCTCCCCTATCACTGACTCTCCCCTCCCACAGCCCGTGTGCACTCTCCCCTATCACTGACTCTCCCCTCCCACAGCCCGTGTGCACTCTCCCCTATCACTGACTCTCCCCTCCCACAGCCCGTGTGCACTCTCCCCTATCACTGATCTAATCCCCTCCCACAGCCCGTGTACACTCTCCCCTATCACTGATCTAATCCCCTCCCACAGCCCGTGTGCACTCTCCCCTATCACTGACTCTCCCCTCCCACAGCCCGTGTACACTCTCCCCTATCACTGATCTAATCCCCTCCCACAGCCCGTGTACACTCTCCCCTATCACTGATCTAATCCCCTCCCACAGCCCGTGTACACGCTCCCCTATCACTGATCTAATCCCCACCCACAGCCCGTGTGCACTCTCCCCTATCACTGACTCTCCCCTCCCACAGCCCGTGTGCACTCTCCCCTATCACTGACTCTCCCCACCCACAGCCCGTGTGCACTCTCCCCTATCACTGATCTAATCCCCTCCCACAGCCCGTGTACACTCTCCCCTATCACTGACTCTCCCCACCCACAGCCCGTGTGCACTCTCCCCTATCACTGATCTAATCCCCTCCCACAGCCCGTGTGCACTCTCCCCTATCACTGACTCTCCCCTCCCACAGCCCGTGTACACTCTCCCCTATCACTGATCTAATCCCCTCCCACAGCCCGTGTACACTCTCCCCTATCACTGACTCTCCCCTCCCACAGCCCGTGTACACTCTCCCCTATCACTGACTCTCCCCTCCCACAGCCCGTGTGCACTCTCCCCTATCACTGACTCTCCCCTCCCACAGCCCGTGTGCACTCTCCCCTATCACTGATCTAATCCCCTCTCACAGCCCGTGTGCACTCTCCCCTATCACTGACTCTCCCCTCCCACAGCCCGTGTGCACTCTCCCCTATCACTGACTCTCCCCTCCCGCAGCCCGTGTGCACTCTCCCCTGTCACTGACTCTCCCCTCCCACAGCCCGTGTACACTCTCCCCTATCACTGACTCTCCCCTCCCACAGCCCGTGTGCACTCTCCCCTATCACTGACTCTCCCCTCCCACAGCCCGTGTACACTCTCCCCTATCACTGACTCTCCCCTCCCACAGCCCGTGTACACTCTCCCCTATCACTGATCTAATCCCCTCCCACAGCCCGTGTACACTCTCCCCTATCACTGATCTAATCCCCTCCCACAGCCCGTGTACACGCTCCCCTATCACTGATCTAATCCCCACCCACAGCCCGTGTGCACTCTCCCCTATCACTGACTCTCCCCTCCCACAGCCCGTGTGCACTCTCCCCTATCACTGACTCTCCCCACCCACAGCCCGTGTGCACTCTCCCCTATCACTGATCTAATCCCCTCCCACAGCCCGTGTACACTCTCCCCTATCACTGACTCTCCCCACCCACAGCCCGTGTGCACTCTCCCCTATCACTGATCTAATCCCCTCCCACAGCCCGTGTGCACTCTCCCCTATCACTGACTCTCCCCTCCCACAGCCCGTGTACACTCTCCCCTATCACTGATCTAATCCCCTCCCACAGCCCGTGTACACTCTCCCCTATCACTGACTCTCCCCTCCCACAGCCCGTGTGCACTCTCCCCTATCACTGACTCTCCCCTCCCACAGCCCGTGTGCACTCTCCCCTATCACTGACTCTCCCCTCCCACAGCCCGTGTACACTCTCCCCTGTCACTGACTCTCCCCTCCCACAGCCCGTGTACACTCTCCCCTATCACTGACTCTCCCCTCCCACAGCCCGTGTGCACTCTCCCCTATCACTGACTCTCCCCTCCCACAGCCCGTGTGCACTCTCCCCTATCACTGATCTAATCCCCTCACAGCCCGTGTGCACTCTCCCCTATCACTGACTCTCCCCTCCCACAGCCCGTGTGCACTCTCCCCTATCACTGACTCTCCCCTCCCGCAGCCCGTGTGCACTCTCCCCTGTCACTGACTCTCCCCTCCCACAGCCCGTGTACACTCTCCCCTATCACTGACTCTCCCCTCCCACAGCCCGTGTGCACTCTCCCCTATCACTGACTCTCCCCTCCCACAGCCCGTGTACACTCTCCCCTATCACTGATCTAATCCCCTCCCACAGCCCGTGTGCACTCTCCCCTATCACTGATCTAATCCCCTCCCACAGCCCGTGTGCACTCTCCCCTATCACTGATCTAATCCCCTCCCACAGCCCGTGTGCACTCTCCCCTATCACTGATCTAATCCCCTCCCACAGCCCGTGTGCACTCTCCCCTATCACTGACTCTCCCCACCCACAGCCCGTGTACACTCTCCCCTATCACTGACTCTCCCCTCCCACAGCCCGTGTGCACTCTCCCCTATCACTGATCTAATCCCCACCCACAGCCCGTGTGCACTCTCCCCTATCACTGACTCTCCCCTCCCACAGCCCGTGTGCACTCTCCCCTATCACTGACTCTCCCCTCCCACAGCCCGTGTGCACTCTCCCCTATCACTGATCTAATCCCCTCCCACAGCCCGTGTGCACTCTCCCCTATCACTGACTCTCCCCTCCCACAGCCCGTGTGCACTCTCCCCTATCACTGACTCTCCCCTCCCACAGCCCGTGTGCACTCTCCCCTATCACTGACTCTCCCCTCCCACAGCCCGTGTGCACTCTCCCCTATCACTGATCTAATCCCCTCCCACAGCCCGTGTACACTCTCCCCTATCACTGATCTAATCCCCTCCCACAGCCCGTGTGCACTCTCCCCTATCACTGACTCTCCCCTCCCACAGCCCGTGTACACTCTCCCCTATCACTGATCTAATCCCCTCCCACAGCCCGTGTACACTCTCCCCTATCACTGATCTAATCCCCTCCCACAGCCCGTGTACACGCTCCCCTATCACTGATCTAATCCCCACCCACAGCCCGTGTGCACTCTCCCCTATCACTGACTCTCCCCTCCCACAGCCCGTGTGCACTCTCCCCTATCACTGACTCTCCCCACCCACAGCCCGTGTGCACTCTCCCCTATCACTGATCTAATCCCCTCCCACAGCCCGTGTACACTCTCCCCTATCACTGACTCTCCCCACCCACAGCCCGTGTGCACTCTCCCCTATCACTGATCTAATCCCCTCCCACAGCCCGTGTGCACTCTCCCCTATCACTGACTCTCCCCTCCCACAGCCCGTGTACACTCTCCCCTATCACTGATCTAATCCCCTCCCACAGCCCGTGTACACTCTCCCCTATCACTGACTCTCCCCTCCCACAGCCCGTGTACACTCTCCCCTATCACTGACTCTCCCCTCCCACAGCCCGTGTGCACTCTCCCCTATCACTGACTCTCCCCTCCCACAGCCCGTGTGCACTCTCCCCTATCACTGATCTAATCCCCTCTCACAGCCCGTGTGCACTCTCCCCTATCACTGACTCTCCCCTCCCACAGCCCGTGTGCACTCTCCCCTATCACTGACTCTCCCCTCCCGCAGCCCGTGTGCACTCTCCCCTGTCACTGACTCTCCCCTCCCACAGCCCGTGTACACTCTCCCCTATCACTGACTCTCCCCTCCCACAGCCCGTGTGCACTCTCCCCTATCACTGACTCCCCTCCCACAGCCCGTGTACACTCTCCCCTATCACTGACTCTCCCCTCCCACAGCCCGTGTACACTCTCCCCTATCACTGATCTAATCCCCTCCCACAGCCCGTGTACACTCTCCCCTATCACTGATCTAATCCCCTCCCACAGCCCGTGTACACGCTCCCCTATCACTGATCTAATCCCCACCCACAGCCCGTGTGCACTCTCCCCTATCACTGACTCTCCCCTCCCACAGCCCGTGTGCACTCTCCCCTATCACTGACTCTCCCCACCCACAGCCCGTGTGCACTCTCCCCTATCACTGATCTAATCCCCTCCCACAGCCCGTGTACACTCTCCCCTATCACTGACTCTCCCTACCCACAGCCCGTGTGCACTCTCCCCTATCACTGATCTAATCCCCTCCCACAGCCCGTGTGCACTCTCCCCTATCACTGACTCTCCCCTCCCACAGCCCGTGTACACTCTCCCCTATCACTGATCTAATCCCCTCCCACAGCCCGTGTACACTCTCCCCTATCACTGACTCTCCCCTCCCACAGCCCGTGTGCACTCTCCCCTATCACTGACTCTCCCCTCCCACAGCCCGTGTGCACTCTCCCCTATCACTGACTCTCCCCTCCCACAGCCCGTGTACACTCTCCCCTGTCACTGACTCTCCCCTCCCACAGCCCGTGTACACTCTCCCCTATCACTGACTCTCCCCTCCCACAGCCCGTGTGCACTCTCCCCTATCACTGACTCTCCCCTCCCACAGCCCGTGTGCACTCTCCCCTATCACTGATCTAATCCCCTCACAGCCCGTGTGCACTCTCCCCTATCACTGACTCTCCCCTCCCACAGCCCGTGTGCACTCTCCCCTATCACTGACTCTCCCCTCCCGCAGCCCGTGTGCACTCTCCCCTGTCACTGACTCTCCCCTCCCACAGCCCGTGTACACTCTCCCCTATCACTGACTCTCCCCTCCCACAGCCCGTGTGCACTCTCCCCTATCACTGACTCTCCCCTCCCACAGCCCGTGTACACTCTCCCCTATCACTGATCTAATCCCCTCCCACAGCCCGTGTGCACTCTCCCCTATCACTGACTCTCCCCTCCCACAGCCCGTGTACACTCTCCCCTATCACTGATCTAATCCCCTCCCACAGCCTGTGTGCACTCTCCCCTATCACTGATCTAATCCCCTCCCACAGCCCGTGTGCACTCTCCCCTATCACTGATCTAATCCCCTCCCACAGCCCGTGTGCACTCTCCCCTATCACTGATCTAATCCCCTCCCACAGCCCGTGTGCACTCTCCCCTATCACTGACTCTCCCCACCCACAGCCCGTGTACACTCTCCCCTATCACTGACTCTCCCCTCCCACAGCCCGTGTGCACTCTCCCCTATCACTGATCTAATCCCCACCCACAGCCCGTGTGCACTCTCCCCTATCACTGACTCTCCCCTCCCACAGCCCGTGTGCACTCTCCCCTATCACTGACTCTCCCCTCCCACAGCCCGTGTGCACTCTCCCCTATCACTGATCTAATCCCCTCCCACAGCCCGTGTGCACTCTCCCCTATCACTGACTCTCCCCTCCCACAGCCCGTGTGCACTCTCCCCTATCACTGACTCTCCCCTCCCACAGCCCGTGTGCACTCTCCCCTATCACTGACTCTCCCCTCCCACAGCCCGTGTGCACTCTCCCCTATCACTGATCTAATCCCCTCCCACAGCCCGTGTACACTCTCCCCTATCACTGATCTAATCCCCTCCCACAGCCCGTGTGCACTCTCCCCTATCACTGACTCTCCCCTCCCACAGCCCGTGTACACTCTCCCCTATCACTGATCTAATCCCCTCCCACAGCCCGTGTACACTCTCCCCTATCACTGATCTAATCCCCTCCCACAGCCCGTGTACACGCTCCCCTATCACTGATCTAATCCCCACCCACAGCCCGTGTGCACTCTCCCCTATCACTGACTCTCCCCTCCCACAGCCCGTGTGCACTCTCCCCTATCACTGACTCTCCCCACCCACAGCCCGTGTGCACTCTCCCCTATCACTGATCTAATCCCCTCCCACAGCCCGTGTACACTCTCCCCTATCACTGACTCTCCCCACCCACAGCCCGTGTGCACTCTCCCCTATCACTGATCTAATCCCCTCCCACAGCCCGTGTGCACTCTCCCCTATCACTGACTCTCCCCTCCCACAGCCCGTGTACACTCTCCCCTATCACTGATCTAATCCCCTCCCACAGCCCGTGTACACTCTCCCCTATCACTGACTCTCCCCTCCCACAGCCCGTGTACACTCTCCCCTATCACTGACTCTCCCCTCCCACAGCCCGTGTGCACTCTCCCCTATCACTGACTCTCCCCTCCCACAGCCCGTGTGCACTCTCCCCTATCACTGATCTAATCCCCTCTCACAGCCCGTGTGCACTCTCCCCTATCACTGACTCTCCCCTCCCACAGCCCGTGTGCACTCTCCCCTATCACTGACTCTCCCCTCCCGCAGCCCGTGTGCACTCTCCCCTGTCACTGACTCTCCCCTCCCACAGCCCGTGTACACTCTCCCCTATCACTGACTCTCCCCTCCCACAGCCCGTGTGCACTCTCCCCTATCACTGACTCTCCCCTCCCACAGCCCGTGTACACTCTCCCCTATCACTGATCTAATCCCCTCCCACAGCCCGTGTGCACTCTCCCCTATCACTGACTCTCCCCTCCCACAGCCCGTGTACACTCTCCCCTATCACTGATCTAATCCCCTCCCACAGCCTGTGTGCACTCTCCCCTATCACTGATCTAATCCCCTCCCACAGCCCGTGTGCACTCTCCCCTATCACTGATCTAATCCCCTCCCACAGCCCGTGTGCACTCTCCCCTATCACTGATCTAATCCCCTCCCACAGCCCGTGTGCACTCTCCCCTATCACTGACTCTCCCCACCCACAGCCCGTGTACACTCTCCCCTATCACTGACTCTCCCCTCCCACAGCCCGTGTGCACTCTCCCCTATCACTGATCTAATCCCCACCCACAGCCCGTGTGCACTCTCCCCTATCACTGACTCTCCCCTCCCACAGCCCGTGTGCACTCTCCCCTATCACTGACTCTCCCCTCCCACAGCCCGTGTGCACTCTCCCCTATCACTGATCTAATCCCCTCCCACAGCCCGTGTGCACTCTCCCCTATCACTGACTCTCCCCTCCCACAGCCCGTGTGCACTCTCCCCTATCACTGACTCTCCCCTCCCACAGCCCGTGTACACTCTCCCCTATCACTGATCTAATCCCCTCCCACAGCCCGTGTACACTCTCCCCTATCACTGACTCTCCCCTCCCACAGCCCGTGTACACTCTCCCCTATCACTGACTCTCCCCTCCCACAGCCCGTGTGCACTCTCCCCTATCACTGACTCTCCCCTCCCACAGCCCGTGTGCACTCTCCCCTATCACTGATCTAATCCCCTCTCACAGCCCGTGTGCACTCTCCCCTATCACTGACTCTCCCCTCCCACAGCCCGTGTACACTCTCCCCTATCACTGACTCTCCCCTCCCACAGCCCGTGTGCACTCTCCCCTATCACTGACTCTCCCCTCCCACAGCCCGTGTGCACTCTCCCCTATCACTGACTCTCCCCTCCCACAGCCCGTGTGCACTCTCCCCTATCACTGATCTAATCCCCTCCCACAGCCCGTGTACACTCTCCCCTATCACTGATCTAATCCCCTCCCACAGCCCGTGTGCACTCTCCCCTATCACTAACTCTCCCCTCCCACAGCCCGTGTACACTCTCCCCTATCACTGATCTAATCCCCTCCCACAGCCTGTGTGCACTCTCCCCTATCACTGATCTAATCCCCTCCCACAGCCCGTGTGCACTCTCCCCTATCACTGATCTAATCCCCTCCCACAGCCCGTGTGCACTCTCCCCTATCACTGATCTAATCCCCTCCCACAGCCCGTGTGCACTCTCCCCTATCACTGATCTAATCCCCTCCCACAGCCCGTGTGCACTCTCCCCTATCACTGACTCTCCCCACCCACAGCCCGTGTACACTCTCCCCTATCACTGACTCTCCCCTCCCACAGCCCGTGTGCACTCTCCCCTATCACTGATCTAATCCCCACCCACAGCCCGTGTGCACTCTCCCCTATCACTGACTCTCCCCTCCCACAGCCCGTGTGCACTCTCCCCTATCACTGACTCTCCCCTCCCACAGCCCGTGTGCACTCTCCCCTATCACTGATCTAATCCCCTCCCACAGCCCGTGTACACTCTCCCCTATCACTGATCTAATCCCCTCCCACAGCCCGTGTACACTCTCCCCTATCACTGACTCTCCCCTCCCACAGCCCGTGTGCACTCTCCCCTATCACTGATCTAATCCCCTCCCACAGCCCGTGTGCACTCTCCCCTATCACTGACTCTCCCCTCCCACAGCCCGTGTACACTCTCCCCTATCACTGATCTAATCCCCTCCCACAGCCCGTGTGCACTCTCCCCTATCACTGACTCTCCCCTCCCACAGCCCGTGTGCACTCTCCCCTATCACTGACTCTCCCCTCCCACAGCCCATGTACACTCTCCCCTATCACTGACTCTCCCCTCCCACAGCCCGTGTACACTCTCCCCTGTCACTGATCTAATCCCCTCCCACAGCCCGTGTGCACTCTCCCCTATCACTGACTCTCCCCTCCCACAGCCCGTGTGCACTCTCCCCTATCACTGATCTAATCCCCTCCCACAGCCCGTGTGCACTCTCCCCTATCACTGATCTAATCCCCTCCCACAGCCCGTGTGCACTCTCCCCTATCACTGACTCTCCCCTCCCACAGCCCGTGTGCACTCTCCCCTATCACTGATCTAATCCCCACCCACAGCCCGTGTACACTCTCCCCTATCACTGATCTAATCCCCTCCCACAGCCCGTGTGCACTCTCCCCTATCACTGACTCTCCCCTCCCACAGCCCGTGTGCACTCTCCCCTATCACTGATCTAATCCCCTCCCACAGCCCGTGTACACTCTCCCCTATCACTGATCTAATCCCCTCCCACAGCCCGTGTGCACTCTCCCCTATCACTGATCTAATCCCCTCCCACAGCCCGTGTGCACTCTCCCCTATCACTGACTCTCCCCACCCACAGCCCGTGTGCACTCTCCCCTATCACTGATCTAATCCCCTCCCACAGCCCGTGTGCACTCTCCCCTATCACTGACTCTCCCCTCCCACAGCCCGTGTGCACTCTCCCCTATCACTGACTCTCCCCTCCCACAGCCCGTGTGCACTCTCCCCTATCACTGATCTAATCCCCACCCACAGCCCGTGTACACTCTCCCCTATCACTGATCTAATCCCCTCCCACAGCCCGTGTGCACTCTCCCCTATCACTGACTCTCCCCTCCCACAGCCCGTGTGCACTCTCCCCTATCACTGATCTAATCCCCTCCCACAGCCCGTGTACACTCTCCCCTATCACTGATCTAATCCCCTCCCACAGCCCGTGTGCACTCTCCCCTATCACTGATCTAATCCCCACCCACAGCCCCTGTGCACTCTCCCCTATCACTGACTCTCCCCTCCCACAGCCCGTGTACACTCTCCCCTATCACTGACTCTCCCCTCCCACAGCCCGTGTGCACTCTCCCCTATCACTGACTCTCCCCTCCCACAGCCTGTGTGCACTCTCCCCTATCACTGACTCTCCCCTCCCACAGCCCGTGTACACTCTCCCCTATCACTGACTCTCCCCTCCCACAGCCCGTGTGCACTCTCCCCTATCACTGATCTAATCCCCTCCCACAGCCCGTGTGCACTCTCCCCTATCACTGACTCTCCCCTCCCACAGCCCGTGTGCACTCTCCCCTATCACTGATCTAATCCCCTCCCACAGCCCGTGTACACTCTCCCCTATCACTGATCTAATCCCCTCCCACAGCCCGTGTGCACTCTCCCCTATCACTGACTCTCCCCACCCACAGCCCGTGTGCACTCTCCCCTATCACTGATCTAATCCCCACCCACAGCCCCTGTGCACTCTCCCCTATCACTGACTCTCCCCTCCCACAGCCCGTGTGCACTCTCCCCTATCACTGATCTAATCCCCACCCACAGCCCCTGTGCACTCTCCCCTATCACTGACTCTCCCCTCCCACAGCCCGTGTACACTCTCCCCTATCACTGACTCTCCCCTCCCACAGCCCGTGTGCACTCTCCCCTATCACTGACTCTCCCCTCCCACAGCCTGTGTGCACTCTCCCCTATCACTGACTCTCCCCTCCCACAGCCCGTGTACACTCTCCCCTATCACTGATCTAATCCCCTCCCACAGCCCGTGTGCACTCTCCCCTATCACTGACTCTCCCCTCCCACAGCCCGTGTACACTCTCCCCTATCACTGACTCTCCCCTCCCATAGCCCGTGTGCACTCTCCCCTATCACTGATCTAATCCCCTCCCACAGCCCGTGTACACTCTCCCCTATCACTGATCTAATCCCCTCCCACAGCCCGTGTGCACTCTCCCCTATCACTGACTCTCCCCTCCCACAGCCTGTGTGCACTCTCCCCTATCACTGATCTAATCCCCTCCCACAGCCCGTGTACACTCTCCCCTATCACTGACTCTCCCCTCCCACAGCCCGTGTGCACTCTCCCCTATCACTGATCTAATCCCCTCCCACAGCCCGTGTGCACTCTCCCCTATCACTGACTCTCCCCTCCCACAGCCCGTGTGCACTCTCCCCTATCACTGATCTAATCCCCTCCCACAGCCCGTGTACACTCTCCCCTATCACTGATCTAATCCCCTCCCACAGCCCGTGTGCACTCTCCCCTATCACTGACTCTCCCCTCCCACAGCCCGTGTACACTCTCCCCTATCACTGATCTAATCCCCTCCCACAGCCCGTGTGCACTCTCCCCTATCACTGACTCTCCCCTCCCACAGCCCGTGTGCACTCTCCCTTAAGGAGCGGCGTGTAGCCCAGGGAGCAGCGTTGCGGGGTACCACGGCAAGGTACAGCCCGAGCTGGTGCAGGAGGGCGACGGCAGCGAAGAGCGAGGTCAGCAAGGTCCAGGTCGGTGATTGGAGCGTGGGCAGGTACAGCAGGAGCGGCGAGAGACTGTGGAGGGCCGTGATCGGGGCACAGAGGGGGCGCGGGTTCGGGGCCCAAGGGCAGCACGGGGTCAGCCCACACTGTGCGATATGTGGGCGCACTGGGTCCGTGCAGCAGAGCAGGTCTCCAGTCGTCCTGGTTAACCCTCGCCCCTGGACCAAGACCTCGCTCTGTCAAGCCCCGTGTGGTGGCTGGTGTACAACGGTCACCCCACGTTAAACAAACCCACCCACAGGCATCGTCCACCCTTCAACATGTAGTTCGGGATCATCATTTGAAACATCCTGTGATCTCATCCTTTGGTTTTGTTGTGGAAGCAAGTCACCCTCGCTTCCAGGGAGCGCCTGTGATGTGACGACACACTCCCCGATCATCGACTGTACCCACCCATTTAATGTCCCACATCACTGACTCCACCCCCCAAACCTGTCCCCTCCCACATCACTGACTCCACCCCCCCCAACCTGACCCCTCCCACATCACTGACTCCACCCCCCCAACCTGACCCCTCCCACATCACTGACTCCACCCCCCAAACCTGTCCCCTCCCACATCACTGACTCCGCCCCCCCAACCTGACCCCTCCCACATCACTGACTCCACCCCCCAAACCTGTCCCCTCCCACATCACAGACTCCACCCCCCAAACCTGTCCCCTCCCACATCACTGACTCCACCCCCCAAACCTGTCCCCTCCCACATCACTGACTCCACCCCCCCAACCTGACCCCTCCCACATCACTGACTCCACCCCCCCAACCTGACCCCTCCCACATCACTGACTCCACCCCCCAACCTGTCCCCTCCCACATCACTGACTCCACCCCCCAAACCTGTCCCCTCCCACATCACTGACTCCACCCCCCAACCTGACCCCTCCCACATCACTGACTCCACCCCCCTCCAACTTGACCCCTCCCACATCACTGACTCCACCCCCCAACCTGACCCCTCCCATATCACAGACTGCACCCCCCAACCTGGCCCCTCCCACATCACTGACTCCACCCCCCTCCAACTTGACCCCTCCCACATCACTGACTCCACCCCCCAAACCTGTCCCCTCCCACGCCCCCACTCCCTGGGACGGACGGCCTTACGTGACCACAGCGTTGATGTTTTTCTCAATGGCGTAGACGCGGATCTTGCGGTCGGCCTGCCGAGCGGCTCGCAGGGAGGCATTGACCAGAGGACCCCGGCCTGCCCCCAGCACCATCAGCACCCTGCAGTGGGGGGGGGGGGGGTGGAGGAAGTGAGAGGGGGGGGGTGAAGAGAGAGAGGGGGGGGGGGGGGAAAGAGAGAGGGGGTGGGTGGGGAAAGAGAGAGGGGGTGGGTGGGGAAGAGAGAGGGGGTGGGGGGGAAGAGTGAGGGGGTGGGGGGGGAAGAGTGAGGGGGTGGGGGGGGGGAAGAGTGAGGGGGTGGGGGGGGAAGAGAGAGGGGGTGGGGGGGGGGGAAGAGAGAGGGGGTGGGGGGGGGGAAGAGAGAGGGGGTGGGGGGGGGGGAAGAGAGAGGGGGTGGGGGGGGAAAGAGAGAGGGGGTGGAGGGGGAGAGGGGAGATGGGGGGGAGAGAGGGGGTGGGGAGTAAGAGAATGGAGGGGGGGGGGGAGTAAGAGAATGGAGGGGGGGGGGAGTAAGAAAATGGAGGGGGGGGGGAACAGAGAGAGAGAGATGGAGAGAGTTAATGCAAGGCACAAATAACATTCAGTCCTTCACCCCACAGAAACCCACGGGAACGGCTATCAATGGGGAGGGGAGAGAGACGGGAGCATCGGGGCGATGACCAGAAAGAATGACTTGCATTTCTAAAGCGCCTTTCGTGACCTCAGTACCGCCCCTCCGACAGTGCGGCACTCCCTCAGTACTGCCCCTCCGACAGTGCGGCACTCCCTCAGTACCGCCCCTCCGACAGTGCGGCGCTCCCTCAGTACCGCCCCTCCGACAGTGCGGCGCTCCCTCAGTACTGGCCCTCCGACAGTGCGGCACTCCCTCAGTACTGCCCCTCCGACAGTGCGGCACTCCCTCAGTACTGCCCCTCCGACAGTGCGGCACTCCCTCAGTACTGCCCCTCCGACAGTGCGGCACTCCCTCAGTACTGGCCCTCCGACAGTGCGGCACTCCCTCAGTACTGCCCCTCCGACAGTGCGGCACTCCCTCAGTACTGCCCCTCCGACAGTGCGGCGCTCCCTCAGTACTGCCCCTCCGACAGTGCGGCACTCCCTCAGTACTGCCCCTCCGACAGTGCGGCACTCCCTCAGTACTGCCCCTCCGACAGTGCGGTGCTCCCTCAGTACTGCCCCTCCCCCTCAGTACTGCCACTCCGACAGTGCGGCACTCCCTCAGTACTGCCCCTCCGACAGCGCGGCACTCCCTCAGTACTGCCCCTCCGACAGTGCGGTGCTCCCTCAGTACTGCCCCTCCGACAGTGCGGTGCTCCCTCAGTACTGACATCGGGGAGCGTCAGCCTGAATTTTGCGCAGAGAAATCGCGAGGTCTCGAGAAGCGACGAGAATCGATACAAATTCTTACTGAACATTTGTGTCCTTCTCCTCCTCCGGGATCCTGTCCAACAGACACTTGTAGACGGCCTAGAAAGAAAAAGATGAGGGAAATCCCGGTTAGACTCTTGGGGGCGGGCTGCATCAGGCCGGTGGGTCACATGCTGCAAGGGATAAATTGTAAGAGTTGCAAATCGGTGGTCAGAGTTATGCTGAAGGTAGTGAACCTATCAGTATTAGGAGGGTCTGTATAACTGCCTAGGTATGTAACACTTGCTTATAGCACAAACGATTACGCACTAAACTGAATCCGTAACCTCTGTAATACTTAAAGTCAGCAGTTGTTGATGAGAAGTCTCTGAGGGAGAGATAAGGAAGTCAGTTTAAGCGTCTATTATACTGAGGCAAAGTGCAAGTCAATGAACAACACCATAGAAGATGGACAATTGCAGAGACCACTCAGAGACAATTTGGTAAGCGTCGACAAATCAATGTAACTTCACTGACAGAATTAGTGAGGAGGATGCTAGGAGGCTGCAGGGTGACTTGGACAGGTTAGGTGAGTGGGCAAATGCATGGCAGATGCAGTATATTGTGGGTAAATGTGAGGTTATCCACTTAGGGGGCAAAAACAGGAAGGCAGAATATTATCTGAATGGCAACAGATTAGGAAAAGGGGAGATGCAACGAGACCTGGGTGTCATGGTACATCAGTCATTGAAAGTAGGCATGCAGGTACAGCAGGCGGTGAAGAAGGCAAATGGTATGTTGGCCTTCATAGCGAGAGGATTTGAGTATAGGAGCAGGGAGGTCTTACTGCAGTTGTACAGGGCCTTGGGAGGCCTCACCTGGAATATTGTGTCCAGTTTTGGTCTCCTAATCTGAGGAAGGACATTCTTGCTATTGAGGGAGTGCAGCGAAGGTTCACCAGACTGATTCCTGGGATGGCAGGACTGACATATGAGGAGAGACTGGATCAACTAGGCTTATATTCACTGGAATTTAAAAGAATGAGAGGAGATCTCATAGAAACATATAAAATTCTGACGGGACTGGACAGGTTAGATGCAGGAAGAATGTTCCCGATGTTGGGAAAGTCCAGAACCAGGGGTCACAGTCTAAGGATAAGGGGTAAGCCATTTAGGACCAAGATGAGGAGAAACTTCTTCACTCAGAGAATTGTTAACCTGTGGAATTCTCTACCACAGAAAGTTGTTGAGGCCAGTTCATTGGATATATTGAAGAGGGAGTTAGATGTGGCCCTTACAGCTAAAGGGATCAAGGGGTATGGAGAGAAAGCAGGAAAGGGGTACTGAGGTGAATGATCAGCCATGATCTTATTGAATGTTGGTGCAGGCTCGAAGTGCCAAATGGCCTGCTCCTGCACCTACTTACTATGTATCTATGTTTCTAGACCTATTGAGGAGTTTGTAGGAGGGTGATACCTGTATAAGTTGTACTTGAAACTTCTTGTATTTCGGAGGTTCTTGGCTGAACCTTCCCGTGCATGCTCGTAATAAAAGCGGTAAACCTGAGGTTTTGTCTGTTTACTTCCTTGGGCGTTACACAGTGGGAGCTGGGCGAGGTGCCGATTAACTATATCAGTTAGTCCACCTTGAGGGAGAGAAGCTTCCTTTTGTACCCCTACACACACTCATGCATTGGGCCGAGCATCACGAGACCCGCTCCTGTGTTCGGGGAACATTTCAACGACAAGTGCACAAAAATCATCTCGCACCTTGTTCGCTCCCAGACGCAGTATTCACAGCGGAGAAACAGGACATTCTGCCCAATGGGTCCGTGCCGGGGGTTATGCTCCACACCAGTCTCCTCCCACCCCCTCCTCATCGCACCCCATCAGCACGTCGTCTAGTCCCATCTCCCTCATGCTGTTTATTGAGCTTTCCCCTTAAAGCGATCAGCTCCGATGGACGGGCCACATTGCGCGGCCAAAATGCCAGCCTCCCGAAACAAGCGCTCTGCTCTGAGCTCCAGCACGGCAAGCAGGCCCCAGGGTGGGCAGAAGAAACGCTGCAGGTTATTATTTAAATGGAGAAAGATTGCAAAGTGCCGCAGTACAGCGGGACCTGGGGGTTACTTGTGCATGAAACACAAAAGGTTAGTCTGCAGGTACAGCAAGTGATCAGGAAGGCCAATGGTATCTTGGCCTTTATTGCAAAGGGGGATGGAGTATAAAAGCAGGGAAGTCTTGCTCCAGTTATACAGGGTATTGGTGAGGCCACACCTGGAGTACTGCGTGCAGTTTTGGTTTCCATATTTACGAAAGGATATACCTGCTTTGGAGGCAGTTCAGAGAAGGTTCACTCGGTTGATTCCGGAGATGAGGGGGTTGACTTATGAGGAAAGGTTGAGGAGGTTGGGCCTCTACTCATTGGAGTTCAGAAGAATGAGAGGTAATCTTATCGAAACGTATCAGATTATGAGGGGGCTCGACAAGGTGGATGCAGAGAGGATGTTTCCACTGATGGGGGAGACTAGAACTAGGGGGCATGATGTTATAATAAGGGGCCGCCCATTTAAAACTGAGACGAGGAGGAATTTCTTCTCTCAGAGGGTTGTAAATCTGTGGAATTCGTTGCCTCAGCTGTGGAAGCTGGGACATTGAATAAATCTTTGTGTTTCATGCACAAGTACCCCCAGGTCCCGCTGTATTGCAGCACTTTGCAATCTTTCTCCATTTAAATAACAACTTGCTCTTTTGATTTTTTTTCTGCCAAAGTGCATGACCTCACACTTTTCCACATTATAATCCATCGGCCAAATTCTTGCCCACTCACTGAGCCTGTCTGTGTCCTTTTGCAGATTTTTTGTGTCCTCCTCACACGTTGCTTTTCCTCCCATCTTTGTATCGTCAGCAAACTTGGCTACGTTACACTCAGTCCCTTCTTCCAAGTCGTTAATATAGATTGTAAATAGGTGGGGTCCCAGCACTGATCCCTGCGGCACCCCAAGTCGTTAATACAGTCATTGGAAGGACAATCTCACCTGCTGATACTGCGAGTACTTGATGGGGTCCTTCTCGAAAATCTCGTACGTCTGAGACTCCAAGTTGTCCATGAGAGGCTGGGAGAGAGCGAGAGCGAGAGAGAGAGAGAGAGAGTAAATGAGGCCTTGCTGCTGATAATTGAATGGAAAGGGAGAAGGCAGCGATTTGCTGCTGCGGCTTTAGCTTGGAGCGATCGGTGCAGCTTGGAACAGAGGCTCAGAGACAGGGGCAACAGGGGCTAGGGGGCATAATCTTATAATAAGGGGCCGCCCATTTAAAACAGAGACGAGGAGAAATTTCTTCTCTCGGAGGTTTGTAAATCTGTGGAATTCGCTGCCCCAGAGAGCTGTGGAAGCCGGGACAATGAATAAATTTAAGACAGAAAGAGACAGATTTTTGAGCGATACGGGGTTACATCGATAATAGGTGCAGGAGCAGGCCATAAGGTGATAAAGGGGCGGGCGGGGACGTGGAGCCGAGTCCATGATCAGATCAGCCAATGATCTTATTGAATGGCGGAGCAGGCTCGAGGGGCCGAATGGCCGACTCCTGCTCCTATTTCTTATGGTCTTGTGGACCGTGAGCGGGACTCGGTGCGAGTTAGGGCACGGGGGGGGGGGGGCAGACCAGTTTCGGATCACCTTGAGTTTACGTCGGGTAGAATGTGGGAGGCCGGCCAGGAGTGCGTTGGACTAGTCACGCCTGGAGGTAACAAAGGCACGGGTGAGGGCTTCAGCAGCGGATGAGCTGAGGCAAGGGGGCGGGGACGGGCGATGTCGCGGAGGTCGGAAGCAGGCGGCCTTGGGTACGCTGCGGATTTGACACCCGAGGACGGTAACCAGTCGGTGTGGGGACGGTACTGGAGGCAGGCCGAGATTGGTGGGACGGCACGCACGCCCGGGAGAGGACTGCTGACCTGCAGGGGGCACTGTAGGTAGTCCTCGTAGCCCTTGGCGAAAGTTTCGTAGGAGTTGGGGGGCGGGCGGTGCTGGTTGAGGTACTCTAGGTATTGCAGGTATGAGCGAAATTCCTTCTCAGAGTGGCGGTTCGAGCCAGTGATCACAAACTGAACCTCCAGCTGGAAAAGAGAGAGAGAAAGAGAATGAGCGACAAGTGTGAGGGAACACTCCCCACTTTGCCTGGATGAGCTGCAGCTCCAACAACACTCGAGAAGCTCGACACCATCCAGGACAAAGCAGCCGCTTGATCGACACGTTACCCACCACCTTCAACACTCACTCCCTCCACCACCTCCAACACTCACTCCCTCCACCACCGGCGCCCCCTGGCTGCAGTGTGCACCGTCTACAAGATGCACTGCAGCAACTTGCCAAGGCTTCTTCGGCAACACCTCCCAAACCCGCGACCTCTACCCACCCAGAAGGTCAAGGGCAGCAGGCGCATGGGAACACCACCCCCTCCACGTTCCCCTCCCAGTCACACACCATCCCTCGACTTGGGAATATATCGGCCGTTCCTTCATCGTCGCTGGGTCACAATCCTGGAACTCCCTCCCTAACAGCACTGTGGGAGCACCTTCACCACACGGACTGCAGCGGTTCAAGAAGGGGGCTCACCACCACCTTCTCAAGGGGCGACGAGCGATAAATGCCGGCCTTGCCAGCGACGCCCACACCCCGTCAACAACAGCAAAAGAACAGCCGCATGGTCGCTGAATCCCAGATCTGACACGCAACAGAAGAAATAGGAGCAGGAGTCGGCCATTCGGCCCCTCGAGCCTGCTCCGCCATTCAGTAAGATCATCGACCTGAACTCTCTGTGTGTGGGGAGTGCGCGAGCGGCAGCGGGGGGGGGGGGGGGGGGGGGGGAGCAGGCGGAGTGTGCGCGGGGGGGGGGGGGGGGGTGTGTGTGACTCGCCCCGTCCGCTCCGCAGAGCGCCCCACACTGACCGCCTGGGGAATCAGGGCGGTCCCACCATCCCCACTTCCCAGAGGCGAGTGACGGACTCTTGTGATTATTTTTGCGTTGTGCCGACGTGGGGCAATGAACATTTTTGTGGGGGTTGCGCCAGTGCAGCCTTCGGCCGCCTGAGGAAGAGAGTGTTTGAAGACCAGGCCCTCAAATCTACCACCCAGCTCATGGTCTACAGGGCTGCAGTGATACCCGCCCTCCTGTATGGCTCAGAGACGTGGACCATGTAACAGCAGACACCTCGAGTCGCTGGAGAAATACCACCGACGCTGTCTCCGCAAGATCCTGCAAATCCCCCGGGAGGACAGACGCACCAACGTTAGCGTCCTCGACCAGGCCCAACATCCCCAGCATCGAAGCACTGACCACACACTCGACCAGCTCCGCTGGGCAGGGCCACATTGTCCGCATGGCCCCCCCGACACGAGACTCCCAAAGCAAGCGCTCTACTCGGAACTCCTTCACGGCAGGCGAGCCCCAAGGTGGGCAGAGGAAACGTTACAAGGGACCACCCTCAAAGCCCTCCTTGATAAAGTGCGACATCCCCACCGACACCTGGCCGCAGACCGCCCGAGGTGGAGAAAGTGCATCCGGGAGGGCGCTGAGCTCTTTCGAGTCTCAACGCAAAGAGCACGAAGAGGCCAAGCGCAGGCAGCGGAAGGAGCGCGCGGCAAACCAGTCCCACCCACCCCCTTCCCTCGACCAATGTCTGTCCCCACCTGTGGCAGGGTCCGTGGCTCTCGTATCGGACTGTTCAGCCACCAGAGAACTCACTTTGGGAGTGGAAGCGAGTCTTCCTCGATTCCGAGGGACTGCCTGTAATGATTAAGATTTCCCCTGCCCCATCTCTCGGAGCGCTCCCAGCCCGGCTATTTAGCTCCGTAGTTTCCCATCCTGAACGCCCCACGAGACGTGTGCAGCGCCTCCTTTAGCGTGGGCCCCCCCTGACTCAGGGCCCAGCTGCCCCAAACGTAGGTACTGAGGCGCAAACTGCTCCCGGCCGCTCACCTCCTCGCCCCGAAATCGGCGAAGAGAAAAAATCTAACTCTGGGACCGTGACCGAACGGACTGTTACCTTGAAGAGGCGGTAGATGAGGTTCTGGTGCATCTTGGAGAGGACGGGAAAGCCTTTCTTGTTGGTCAGGAAGATGCTGGTGGGCAGGATGGCCGCCTTGATTGGCTCGCCCAGCCAGCGGTCGAGGATGGTGTCGGACGGCAAATCCGGCCCCACGTCCAGAGCTGGAAATCAAAAGCCCGCACATGGGTCAGGAAAGGTCCAGGCTCCGTCTCCGGCCTGTGTGCAGCTAGCCTGATCTGACACCCCGTGTGGTACTGAACTGCACACGCACGGAGAGACACACTCTCACACAGACCACAGACACACACAAGGAAAGGGCCAGGCTCCTAGAGCAAGGAAGTTATTGTTACATAGGTGATTGCACTGGAGAGGGTGCAGAGGAGATTTACCAGGATGTGATTGCACTAGAGAGGGTGCAGAGGAGATTTACCAGGATGTTGCACTAGAGAGGGTACAGAGGAGATTTACCAGGATGTTGCACTGGAGAGGGTACAGAGGAGATTTACCAGGATGTTGCACTGGAGAGGGTACAGAGGAGATTTACCAGGATGTTGCACTGGAGAGGGTACAGAGGAGATGTACCAGGATGTTGCACTGGAGAGGGTACAGAGGAGATTTACCAGGATGTTGCACTAGAGAGGGTACAGAGGAGATTTACCAGGATGTTGCACTAGAGAGGGTACAGAGGAGATTTACCAGGATGTTGCACTGGAGAGGGTACAGAGGAGATTTACCAGGATGTTGCACTGGAGAGGGTACAGAGGAGATGTACCAGGATGTTGCACTGGAGAGGGTACAGAGGAGATTTACCAGGATGTTGCACTGGAGAGGGTGCAGAGGAGATTTACCAGGATGTTGCACTGGAGAGGGTACAGAGGAGATTTACCAGGATGTTGCACTGGAGAGGGTACAGAGGAGATTTACCAGGATGTTGCACTGGAGAGGGTACAGAGGAGATGTACCAGGATGTTGCACTGGAGAGGGTACAGAGGAGATTTACCAGGATGTTGCACTGGAGAGGGTACAGAGGAGATTTACCAGGATGTTGCACTGGAGAGGGTACAGAGGAGATTTACCAGGATGTTGCCGGGACTGGAGAATTTTAGCGATGAGGAAAGATTGGATAGGCTGGGGTTGTTTTCCTTGGAACAGAGGAGGCTGAGGGGAGAGCTGATTGAGGTGTATAAAATGATGAGGGGCCTGGATAGAGTGGATAGGACGGACCTGTTTCCCTGGGCAGAGGGGTCAACAACCAGGAGGCAGAGATTGAAAGTAATTGGGGGGGAGGTTTAGAGGGGATTTGAGGGGAAATGTCTTCACCCAGAGGGTGGTGGGGGTCTGGGGGGGAACTCACGGCCTGAAAGGGGGGGCAGAGGCAGAAACCCTCACCACATTTAGATGTGCACCTGAAGTGCCGTAACCCATAGGGCTACGGACCCAGAGCGGGAAAGTGGGATTAGGCCGGGTAGCCTCTTGGTCGGCCGGCACGGACACGATGGGCCGAATGGCCTCCTTCCGTGCTGTAAATGTCTCTGATTCGAAGTAGATCACCCCTTAATCTGCTACACTCACAGCAATAAATATCCCATTTACACTGCACCTTTAATGTAGTAAACTGTTCCACGCCGCTTCACAGGAGCGTTCTCAGACAAAATCGGACACCGAGATAAAAGGAGATATTGGGACAAGTGATGGTCACAGAGGTCGGTTTTAAGGAGCTTCCTAAAGGAGGAGAGAGAGGTATAGAGAGGCGGAGAGGTTTAGGGAGGGAGTTCCAGAGCTTGGGGCCCAGGCAACAGAAGGCACGGCCACCGATGGTGGAGTGATTATAATCAGGGATAGTCAGGAGGGCAGAATTAGAGGAGTGCAGACATCTCGGAGGGTTGTGGGGCTGAAGGTTACAGAGATAGGGAGGGGTGTAGGGGCTGGAGGAGGTTACAGGGAGGGGTGTAGGGGCTGGAGGAGGTTATAGAGATAGGGAAGGGTGTAGGGGCTGGAGGAGGTTACAGAGAAAGGGAGGAGTGTAGGGGCTTACAGAGATAGGGAGGGGTGTAGGGGCTGGAGGAGGTTAGAGATAGGGAGGTGTGTAGGGGCTGGAGGAGGTTACAGAGATAGGGAGGGATGTAGGGGCTGGAGGGGATTACAGAGATAGGGAGGAGTGTAGGGGCTTACAGAGATAGGGAGGGGTGTAGGGGCTGGAGGAGGTTACAGAGATAGGGAGGGGTGTAGGGCTGGAGGAGGTTACAGAGATAGGGAGGGGTGTAGGGGCTGGAGGAGGTTACAGAGATAGGGAGGGGTGTAGGGCTGGAGGAGGTTACAGAGATAGGGAGGTGTGTAGGGGCTGGAGGAGGTTACAGAGATAGGGAGGGATGTAGGGGCTGGAGGGGGTTACAGAGATAGGGAGGTGTGTAGGGGCTGGAGGAGGTTACAGAGATAGGGAGGGATGTAGGGGCTGGAGGGGATTACAGAGATAGGGAGGAGTGTAGGGGCTTACAGAGATAGGGAGGTGTGTAGGGGCTGGAGGAGGTTACAGAGATAGGGAGGGATGTAGGGGCTGGAGGGGGTTACAGAGATAGGGAGGTGTGTAGGGGCTGGAGGAGGTTACAGAGATAGGGAGGGATGTAGGGGCTGGAGGGGATTACAGAGATAGGGAGGAGTGTAGGGGCTTACAGAGATAGGGAGGGGTGTAGGGGCTGGAGGAGGTTACAAGGATAGGGAGGTGTGTAGGGGCTGGAGGAGGTTACAGAGATAGGGAGGGATGTAGGGGCTGGAGGGGATTACAGAGATAGGGAGGAGTGTAGGGGCTTACAGAGATAGGGAGGGGTGAAGGGGCTGGAGGAGGTTACAGAGATAGGGAGGGGTGTAGGGCTGGAGAAGGTTACAGAGATAGGGAGGAGTGTAGGGGCTGGAGGGGGTTACAGAGATAGGGAGGGGTGTAGGGGCTGGAGGAGGTTACAGAGACAGGGAGGGGTGTAGGGCTGGAGGAGGTTACAGAGATAGGGAGGGGTGTAGGAGGTTACAGAGATAGGGAGGGGTGTAGGGGCTGGAGGAGGTTACAGAGATAGGGAGGGGTGTAGGGGCTGGAGGAGGTTACAGAGACAGGGAGGGGTGTAGGGCTGGAGGAGGTTATAGAGATAGGGAGGGGTGTAGGGGCTGGAGGGGGTTACAGAGATAGGGAGGGGTGTAGGGGCTGGAGGGGGTTACAGAGACAGGGAGGGGTGTAGGGGCTGGAGGGGGTTACAGAGATAGGGAGGGGTGTAGGGGCTGGAGGGGGTTACAGAGACAGGGAGGGGTGTAGGGGCTGGAGGGGGTTACAGAGATAGGGAAGATGGGGGAGAATTTTAAGATGGAGACTTTGCCTTGGCGATAACCGATCCCCCCGGGTCCCGAGACTCACCGAGTGCAATTCTCTTGTTGTAATCACACAGGGAACGGAAGTGATGCCACCTGTAGCGGAGAGAGAGAAAGAGAAAGTTAAAGATTACACGGGTTGCAACATACGAACGGCAGAGGGACCCCTCAGACTCAGTCCGGCAATCCACCAGACACAGAGAGAGAGGGGCACGTTATCTCCTCTGTCTGAGAGACTCCAGTCAGTGTACAGATATCTCCCTTGAGGGAGAGGGGAAACACGCGTTTGAACAAACCACACCGGACATTTGTGTTCGACTTGAGCAGCTCGGGTGGGCATCCGTCATTGCACAGACGGAGCGCTACGAAAAATGTACCGGAAGCTTCTCTCCGAGGGGGAAGCTGTTTTCTAACCGCACGTCACAGGAGACCCACAAACCAACAGCGAATGTTTGTATTTGAATTGAGACATAACATCAGAAACAGGAGCAGGAGTCGGCCATTCGGCCCCTCGAGCCCGCTCCGCCATTCAATACGACCATGGCTGATCCGATCATGGACTCAGCTCCACTTCCCCGCCCGCTCCCCATAACCCTTCACTCCCTTATCGCTCAAAAATCTGTCTATCTCCCCCTTAAATATATTCAATGACCCAGCCTCCACAGCTCTCTGGGGCAGAGAATTCCACAGATTTACAACCCTCCGAGTGAAGAAATTCCTCCTCATCTCAGTTTTAAATGGGCGGCCCCTTATTCTAAGACCATGCCCCCTAGTTCTAGTCTCCCCCATCAGTGGAAACATCCTCTCTGCATCCACCTTGTCGAGCCCCCTCATAATCTTACACGTCTCAATAAGATCACCTCTCATTCTTCTGAACTCCAATGAGTAGAGGCCCAACCTCCTCAACCTTTCCTCATAAGTCAACCCCCTCATCCCCGGAATCAACCGAGTGAACCTTCTCTGAATTGTCTCCAAAGCAAGTATACCCTTTCGTAAATAAGGAAACCAAAACTGCACGGAGTACTCCAGGTGTGGCCTCACCAATACCCTGTATAACTGGAGCAAGACTTCCCTGCTTTTATACTCCATCCCCTTTGCAATAAAGGCCAAGATACCATTGGCCTTCCTGATCACTTGCTGTACCTGCAGACTAACCTTTTGTGTTTCATGCACAAGGTCCCGCTGTACTGCGGCACTTTGCAATCTTTCTCCATTTAAATAATAACTTGCTCTTTGATTTTTTCTGCCAAAGTGCATGACCTCACACTGTCCAACATTATACTCCATCTGCCAAATTTTTGCCCACTCACTGAGCCTGTCTGTGTCCTTTTGCAGATTTTTTGTGTCCTCCTCACACATTGCTGTTCCTCCCATCTTTGTATCGTCAGCAAACTTGGCTACATTACACTCAGTCCCTTCTTCCAAGTCGTTAATATAGATTGTAAATAGTTGGGGCCCCAGCACTGATCCCTGCAGCACCCCACTGGTTAATGATTGCTAACGTCTTTTCACAAACGGACCGCCTCGAAAAATGTACCGGAAGCTTCTCCCCGCGGGGGAAAAGCTGTTTTCTAACTGCACGTCACAGGAGACGCACGAGCCAAACAAGTGTTTGAACAAGCCAACAGCGAATGTTTGTATTTGAATCGAGTCGAACTTGTGTGCACTCGAATTTCAGAAAGACGGACCATCGCGGGAAATTAAGCGCGAGGCTAAGAGTGGTTTTTAACCCCGTATGAAGCAAAACCAAAAGGAGGCCCAAGTGTCGGCAGAGAATGGCTCCATTTGTCATGTTTGACCAATTTGCTGGAATTCTTTTGACGATGTACCAAACAAGGTGGATAAAGGGGAACCAGTGGATGTGGTGTATTTGGATTTCCAGATGGCATTTGACAAGGTGCCACATAAAAGGTTACTGCACAAGATAAAAGTTCACGGGGTTGGGGGTAATATATTAGCATGGATAGAGGATTGGCGAACTAACAGAAAACAGAGAGTCGGGATAAATGGTTCATTCTCGGATTGGCAAACAGTAACTAGTGGGGTGCCGCAGGGATCAGTGCTGGGACCCCAACTATTTACAATCTATATTAACGACTTGGAAGAAGGGACTGAGTGTAACGTAGCCAAGTTTGCTGACGATACAAAGATGGGAGGAAAAGCAATGTGTGAGGAGGACACAAAAATCTGCAAAAGGACACAGACAGGCTAAGTGAGTGGGCAAAAATTTGGCAGATGGAGTATAATGTTGGAAAGTGTGAGGTTGTGCACTTTGATTTTTTTCTGCCAAAGAGCAAGTTATTATTTAAATGGCGAAAAACTGCAAAGTGAAGAAAGGTTGAGGAGGTTGGGCCTCTACTCATTGGAATTCAGAAGAATGAGAGGTGATCTTATCGAACGTATCAGATTATGAGGGGGGCTCGACAAGGTGGATGCAGAGAGGATGTTCCCACTGATGGGGGAGACTAGAACTAGGGGGCATGGTCTTAGAATAAGGGGCCGCCCATTTAAAACTGAGATGAGGAGGAATTTCTTCTCTCGGAGGGTTGTAAATCTGTGGAATTCTCTGCCCCAGAGAGCTGTGGAGGCTGGGACATTGAATATATTTAAGGTGGAGATAGACAGATTTTTGAGCGATAAGGGAGTGAAGGGTTATGGGGAGCGGGCGGGGAAGTGGAGCTGAGTCCATGATCGGATCAGCCATGATCGTATTAAATGGTGGAGCAGGCTCGAGGGGCCGAATGGCCGACTCCTGCTCCTGTTTCTGATGTTCTCGCCCTACCCTCCCGTTGAAGTTACCACAGCCATGTCTTCTCTTCCTCGCTGCAGTCGTCGGAGCGGAGCACGGGGTCGTTTTCCACAATGTCCTCCCGCATGTCTTCCCACGAGATCAGAGGCACCCTGATCCAAAACTGCGGAGAGACACGAGGCGTTTCTGGATCAACGAGGGGCACACCACAAAACAAACTGACAGAAAGGGATTCATCACTGGTGAAGGGTCTTACACGCAGGTGTAAGTACAAGTACAGCACGGGGTTAGATACAGAGTAAAGCTCCCTCTACACTGTCCCATCAAACACTCCCAGGGCAGGTACAGGGGGTTAGATACAGAGTAAAGCTCCCTCTACACTGTCCCATCAAACACTCCCAGGGCAGGTACAGGGGGTTAGATACAGAGTAAAGCTCCCTCTACACTGTCCCATCAAACACTCCCAGGGCAGGTACAGGGGGTTAGATACAGAGTAAAGCTCCCTCTACACTGTCCCATCAAACACTCCCAGGGCAATACAGCACGGGGTTAGATACAGAGTAAAGCTCCCTCTACACTGTCCCAACAAACACTCCCAGGGCAGGTACAGCACGGGGTTAGATACAGAGTAAAGCTCCCTCTACACTGTCCCATCAAACACTCCCAGGGCAGGTACAGGGGGTTAAATACAGAGTAAAGCTCCCTCTACACTGTCCCATCAAACACTCCCGGGGCAGGTACAGGGGTTTAGATACAGAGTAAAGCTCCGTCTACACTGTCCCATCAAACACTCCCAGGGCAGGTACAGGGGGTTAGATACAGAGTAAAGCTCCCTCTCCACACTGTCCCATCACACACTCCCAGGGCAGGTACAGGGGGTTAGATACAGAGTAAAGCTCCCTCTACACTGTCCCATCAAACACTCCCAGGGCAGGTACAGCACGGGTTAGATACAGAGTAAAGCTCCCTCTATACTGTCCCATCACACACTCCCAGGGCAGGTACAGGGGGTTAGATACAGAGTAAATCTCCCTCTACACTGTCCCATCAAACACTCCCAGGACAGGTACAGCATGGGGTTAGATACAGAGTAAAGCTCCCTCCACACTGTCCCATCAAACACTCCCAGGGCAGGTACAGGGGGTTAGATACAGAGTAAAGCTCCCCCTACACTGTCCCATCAAACACTCCCAGGGCAGGTACAGGGGGTTAGATACAGAGTAAAGCTCCCCCTACACTGTCCCATCAAACAATCCCAGGGCAGGTACAGGGGGTTAGATACAGAGTAAAGCTCCCCCTACACTGTCCCATCAAACACTCCCAGGGCAGGTACAGGGGGTTAGATACAGAGTAAAGCTCCCTCTAAACTGTCCCATCAAACACTCCCAGGGCAGGTACAGGGGGTTAGATACAGGGTAAAGCTCCCTCTACACTGTCCCATCAAACACTCCCAGGGCAGGTACAGGGGGTTAGATACAGAGTAAAGCTCCCTCTACACTGTCCCATCAAACACTCCCAGGGCAGGTACAGCACGGGGTTAGATACAGAGTAAAGCACCCTCTACACTGTCCCATCAAACACTCCCAGGGCAGGTACAGGGGGTTAGATACAGAGTAAAGCTCCCTCTACACTGTCCCATCAAACACTCCCAGGGCAGGTACAGGGGGTTAGATACTCACGATGGTGGAATGGTGTCCTGTCAGCAGGTGGTTGAGGAGCAGCCTGGCCAGGTTGCTGTTGTTGCTCTGCCGGACGGGGACCAGGAATGCCGGAACACCAAGGTAAGCGGCGAAATTCAGCTCCTGCAGCAGTGCCTGAGAAAGGTGAGGTGAAGGAAAGGGTTAAATCCCAAGTCTCCGCCCCCAGCGCCTCAGACTGTCGGGAGTCCCTCAGTACTGCCCCTCCGACAGTGCGGCGCTCCCTCAGTACTGCCCCTCCGACAGTGCGGCGCTCCCTCAGTGCTGCCCCTCCGACAGTGCGGCGCTCCCTCAGTACTGCCCCTCCGACAGTGCGGCGCTCCCTCAGTACTGCCCCTCCGACAGTGCGGCGCTCCCTCAGTACTGCCCCTCCGACAGTGCGGCGCTCCCTCAGTACTGCCCCTCCGACAGTGCGGCGCTCCCTCAGTACTGCCCCTCCGACAGTGCGGCGCTCCCTCAGTACTGCCCCTCCGACAGTGCGGCGCTCCCTCAGTACTGCCCCTCCGACAGTGCGGCGCTCCCTCAGTACTGCCCCTCCGACAGTGCGGCGCTCCCTCAGTACTGCCCCTCCGACAGTGCGGCTCTCCCTCAGTACCGCCCCTCCGACAGTGCGGCGCTCCCTCAGTACCGCCCCTCCGACAGTGCGGTGCTCCCTCAGTACTGCCCCTCCGACAGTGCGGCGCTCCCTCAGTACTACCCCTCCGACAGTGCGGCGCTCCCTCAGTACTGCCCCTCCGACAGTGCGGCGCTCCCTCAGTACTGCCCCTCCGACAGTGCGGCGCTCCCTCAGTACTGCTCCTCCGACAGTGGGGCGCTCCCTCAGTACTGCCCCTCCGACAGTGCGGGGCTCCCTCAGTACTGCCCCTCCGACAGTGCAGCACTCCCTCAGTACTGCCCCTCCGACAGTGGGGCGCTCCCTCAGTACTGCCCCTCCGACAGTGCGGCGCTCCCTCAGTACTGCCCCTCCGACAGTACGGCGCTCCCTCAGTACTGGGACCCCCGGGATCAGCCTCACCTCCTCGGAGTTTTTGCGCTCTTGCTCATTGTCCGAGTCGGCCTGTATCCATGGCGACAGCTTTCCCACGATCAGGGTGTTCCAGTCTTCGGGTGGGGAGAAAAGAGAAAGTGGCAGTGAATGGAGATATGGAAGCATGGGAACAGGGAGGGATAGGGAGGGAGGGAGGGATAGGGAGGGAGGGATAGGGAGGGAGGGATAGGGAGGGAGGGATAGGGAGGGAGGGAGGGAGGGATGGGAGGGAGGGAGGGGAGGGAGGGAGGGAGGGAGGGAGGGAGGGAGGGATAGGGAGGGAGGGAGGGAGGGATAGGAGGGAGGGAGGGATAGGGAGGGAGGGAGGGAGGGAGGGAGGGATAGGGAGGGAGGGAGGGATAGGGAGGGAGGGAGGGATAGGGAGGGAGGGATGATGAGGGTGGGAGGGAGGGAGGGATGATGAGGGTGGGAGGGAGGGAGGGATGATGAGGGTGGGAGGGAGGGAGGGATGATGAGGGTGGGAGGGAGGGAGGGATGATGAGGGTGGGAGGGAGGGAGGGATGATGAGGGTGGGAGGGAGGGAGGGATGATGAGGGTGGGAGGGAGGGAGGGATGATGAGGGTGGGAGGGAGGGAGGGATGATGTGGGAGGGAGGGAGGGATGATGTGGGAGGGATGATGAGGGAGGGAGGGAGGGAGGGAGGGATGATGAGGGTGGGAGGGAGGGAGGGATGATGAGGGAGGGAGGGAGGGATGATGATGATGATGATGATGATGAGGGAGGGATGATGAGGGATGATGAGGGAGGGATGATGAGGGAGGGAGGGAGGGATGATGAGGGAGGGAGGGAGGGATGATGAGGGAGGGAGGGAGGGATGATGAGGGAGGGAGGGAGGGATGATGAGGGAGGGAGGGAGGGATGATGAGGGAGGGAGGGAGGGATGATGAGGGAGGGGAGGGAGGGATGATGAGGGAGGGAGGGAGGGAGGGATGATGAGGGAGGGAGGGAGGGATGATGAGGGAGGGAGGGAGGGATGATGAGGGAGGGAGGGAGGGATGATGAGGGAGGGAGGGAGGGATGATGAGGGAGGAGGGATGATGAGGGAGGGAGGGAGGGATGATGAGGGAGGGAGGGATGATGAGGGAGGGAGGGAGGATGAGGGAGGGATGAGGGAGGGAGGGATGATGAGGGAGGAGGGATGATGAGGGAGGGAGGGAGGGATGATGAGGGAGGGAGGGAGGGATGAGGGAGGGAGATGAGGGAGGGATGGAGGGAGGAGGGAGGGAGGGATGGAGGGAGGATGAGGGAGGGAGGGAGGGAGGATGAGGGAGGGATGGAGGGAGGATGAGGGAGGGAGGGAGGGAGGGATGATGAGGGAGGGAGGGAGGGAGGGATGATGAGGGAGGGAGTGAGGGAGGGATGATGAGGGAGGGATGATGAGGGAGGGAGGGAGGGATGATGAGGGAGGGAGGAGGGATGATGAGGGAGGGAGGGAGGGATGATGAGGGAGGGAGGAGGGATGATGAGGGAGGGAGGGAGGGATGATGAGGGAGGGGGATGATGGGGAGGGAGGGATGATGAGGGAGGGGGGGGAGGGATGAGGGAGGGAGGGATGATGAGGGAGGGAGGGAGGATGAGGGAGGGAGGATGGGGGAGGGAGGGAGGGAGGGGAGGGAGGAGGAGAGGGAGGGATGGATGGGAGGGGGAGGAGGGAGGGAGGGTGGGAGGTGGTGAGATGGTGGGAGGGAGGGTGGTGTAGGGAGGG
>NW_027251171.1:0-62605 GCF_044704955.1 Pristiophorus japonicus | reverse complement strand
GTAGTGATAGTTCATGCATGCGCTTATGGAAATGTTTGATCTCCTCGGGGCAGGCATCGCGAGCCTCTGCCCAGTCACCAATTAAAACACATCTTTTGACTAAGGATAACGTGGGGTCGCTGGTCGTCCAGGCTCTGATTTGGCGAGCCGTCATGGGCGAACCTGTGGACTCAAAGGCATTGATTGCCATGACCATCTCACAGTCCTGTTCATCGGACCCTTCCGTGGTCGCCAGGGGTAGCCTGATAAGCACTTCGGCACAGTTGTCTGTGCCTGGTCTGTGCCTTATTGTGTAGTCGTAAGACGCCAGCATGAGTGGCCACCGTTGAATGCGCGCCGAGGCATTGGCGTTTATTGCCTTGCTCTCGGATAGCAGGGACGTGAGGGGTTTGTGGTCGGTTTCTAACGTGAACTTGGCCCCGAAAAGGTATTGGTGCATCTTTTTGACACCGTACACGCACGCGAGCGCCTCCTTCTCCACCATACTGTACACACGCTCCGCCTGCGAAAGTGACCTGGAGGCATAAGCAATGGGTTGTAATTTACCCGCACCATTGACATGCTGTAAAACGCACCCGACCCCGTACGCTGACGCATCACATGTAAGAACTAGCTTTTTACCTGGGTCAAAAAAAGTCAAAACACTGATGGAACACAGAAGGTTGCGTGCCTTATTGAAGGCGCGTTCTTGGGCGTCCCCCCAAAATCAATCACACCCCTTTCTGAGTAGCACATGGAGAGGCTCCAGCAGTGTGCTCAACTTCTGCATAAAGTTCCCAAAGTAATTGAGTAGCCCGAGAAAGGCGCGCTGTTCCGAAACATTCCGGGGCCTGGGTGCCAGACGAATTGCTTCGGTTTTGGATTCTGTTGGGCGGATTCCATCAGCGGCAATCCTTCTGCCCAAAAATTCAACCTCAGGCGCGAGAAACAGACACTTAGATTTCTTAACTCTTAGGCCTACCCGATCCAATCGCTTTAGTACTTCCTCCAAATTGCAGAGATGGGAGTCGGTGTCCCTGCCCGTGATGAGTATGTCATCTTGAAACACAACTGTCCCCGGGATGGACTTGAGCAGGCTCTCCATATTGCGCTGGAATATAGCAGCTGCCGACCTGATGCCGAATGTGCATCGATTGTACATGAGAAGACCTCGATGTGTGTTGATGGTGGTGAGTAGCTTAGAGTCTTCGGTCAGTTCTTGCGTCATATACGCAGATGTGAGATCTAGTTTCGAGAAAAGTTTTCCTCCAGCCAATGTGGCAAATAGGTCCTCCGCTCTGGGCAGCAGGTATTGGTCCTGCAGGGAGACTCTGTTTATGGTAGATTTGTAATCCCCACAGATTCGTAGGGATCCATCAGGCTTCATGACGGGGACGATGGGACTTGCCCACTCGCTAAATGCCTTCCCGCAGAAGCCGCTCCAGCTCATGTTCAATCTTTTCCCTCATCACATAAGGCACAGCTCTAGCCTTGTGATGGACCAGTCTAGCATCCTGTGTGATGTAGATTTTAACTTTGGCCCCTTTGAAGGTGCCCACACCTGGCTGAAAGAGATGTTCAAATCGACTTCGAACTGTTGAGCAGGAGGTCCGTTCCTCTGAAGACATGGCGTGAACATCATCCCATTTCCAATTAAGTTTTGCCAGCCAGCTTCTCCCAACAGTGCTGGGAGATCTCCGGGGACAATTCACAGGGGAAGTCGATTCACCGTCCAATTGTGTGTGACTGAGAGCATGGCGCTGCCAAAGACTGGGATGATTTCTTTGGTATAGGTCCTCAGTTTGGTGTCGACCCTTGTGAGTTTTGGTCTGTTGCTTTTGTGCGGCCACAGCTGTTCAAATTGTTGGACGCTCATGAGAGATTGACTCGCTCCCATGTCCAGTTCCATGTTGACGGGTATCCCGTTGAGTAGGACCCTCATCATTATTGGAGGCGTCTTGTTGTAAGAACAGTGGACATTGATCGTGTTGACCCGCTGTACCTAGGTCTCCCGGGCACTGTCCCCACCGTCTTCTGGTCCGCTTTCTGACCCTTCAGATTTGTATACCAGCCGAGCTGCTGTATTTCTGCACATGCGGGCCAGATGCCCTGTACAGTTGCAGTTTCTGCAAACAGCATGCTAAAATCGACACCCCCTTGATGAGTGCCTTCCCCCACATCTCCAGCACAGACCGCTTCCATTGTTTCCGAAGGATGAGCTGCGTCTGGCTGATCTCTCTGGAGCTTCTCTCAGTTTGTAGTTGATTGTTCGCATTGTCGGTTGATGAGGTGTGAACGGCCGTTGATGTGGCCCTTGATGGCTTCTGGCGCCACTGCCTGCTGTTGAAGGCCTGCTCTCCTGCCTTTGTCTGTGTGTGGGGGTAGCGGCTTGTTTCACGCTGTGAACCCCTTGTTCCTATGTTTCGTTAGTTGTCGCACTCGCAGTATAGATCAACCTCGGTTCTTCTTCTTCTGCCAAGAATGTCTGTGCAACCAGTGCTGCTGGCTCTAGGGTCAAGTTCTTGGTCTCTATGAGCTTTTGGAATATGCCTGCGTGGCCTATTCCTTCAATAAAAAAGTCTCTCAGTACTTCTCTCCTAAGTTCATCGGAGAACTCACATAAACTATCCAGCCTCTGAAGTTCCGCCACAAAGTCGGGTAACCTCTGGCCCAGACAGTGTCTGTAGTTGTAGAACCTGTGTCTGGCCATGTGTAGGCTGCTCTCTGGCTTCAGGTGGTCTCTCACCAGTGTGCTCAACTCCTCAAACGACTTGCTTGCTGATTTTTCGGCCCTTCATTAAGGCGGATGTTTTTGAGCCACAGCTGGTCAAGAGATGGGCTCTTCTCTTGTCTGCCTTTTCATCGCCCAACCAGTCTTTGGTTACAAAAATTTGCTGGAGCCTTTCTTTAAAGTCCTCCCAATTATCTCCAGCATTGTATTTCTCATCTGAGCCGTTGGTAGCCATTCTGTACATTCTGTGATCCCGTAACTCGTCGCCACTGTAAAGTCCTGACCCTGCAGTACAGATTCACATGAGGCATATGCTGAAGTCAAGGTCACTCAGGACCTGCACCTTTATTTCACAGCTCTGGAATGCCTCACTTGCCTGAGACCTGCCTTTATATGCCTGTGTGGGACAGGTATGCAGTGTCTCCTGCAAGTGCACCTCGGGTGGTAAGGTACGCTTGCGCTTACAGGTCATATCTAGTTACAGTCCATGTATAGCATGGTAAGATACAATTATATACAGTGGTGTGAGATACATGACAACTGGGCTCTCCGCTACTTGGTTCCGGTGTTCGGTAACCTGTGGTGGAGTAAAGTCTACGTCGTGTTCTTCCTCTGCTTCTTCTATGGGGTTGCTGGACCTCCTTTTAGTTTGATCCATGTGTTTGTGGAAGATTTGTCCATTGGTAAGTTTAACTCCCAAAACCCTATTCCCTTCTTTAGCAATCACAGTGCCTGAAAACCATTTGGGCCCTGCAGCTTAATTAAGGACGAAAACAGGGTCATTGACATCAATACATCGCGCCCTCGCATTCCTGTCATGGTAGTCACATGGTGACTGACACCTGCTCTCAACAATTTCTTTCATAGTAGGGTGTATAAGGGATAACCTGGTTTTGAGCGTCCTTTTCATTAGCAGCTCTGTGGGTGGAACCCCTGTGAGCGAGTGTGGTCGGGATCCATTGGCCAACAGGAGGCGTGATAAGCGGCTTTGTAGGGAACCCCCTTGGATTCTGAGCATCCCCTGTTTGATTATCTGCACTGCTCATTCCGCCTGGCCGTTTGAGGCCGGCTAGAACGGTGCCGTTCTGACATGGTTGATTCCATTGCCTGCCATGAAGTCCTGGAATTCAGTGCTTGTGAAGCACGGGCCATTGTCGCTGACCAAGACGTCCGGTAGACCATGGGTGGCGAACATTGCCCGTAGACTTTCTACCGTGGCAGAAGATGTGCTTGAATTTAAAATGGCACACTCAATCCATTTGGAGTAGGCGTCTACTACAACCATAAACATTTTTCCCATGAAAAGACCTGCATAGTCCACATGGATGTGTGACCATGGCTTTGCGGGCCAGGACTAGGGGCTAAGGGGGGCTCTCTGGGTGCGTTACCCAGCTGAGCCCCCCTTAGTGTTGCACCTACGAACACAAAGTTCCAGGTCTGCATCTATCCCTGGCCACCAAACGTGTGACCTGGCAATTGCCTTCATCATGACAATGCCCGGGTGCTCATTGTGAAGTTCTCTGATAAACACCTCTCTGCCCTTCTGGGGCATGACTACTCGGTTTCCCCACAGTAGGCAATCAGCCTGAATCGACAGTTCATCCTTGCGCCTATGAAACGGTTTAAACTCCTCAGGGCATGCCCCGTACGTGGCTGCCCAGTCCCCATTCAGGACACATTTCTTAACTAAAGACAGTAACGGTTCTTAATTTGTCCAAACTTTAATCTGACGGGCTGTCACAGGTGAGCCTTCGCTTTCGAAAGCTTCAACAGCCATGACCATCTCAGCATCATGCTCAGCTGCCCCCTCAGTGGTAGCCTGCTGAGTGCATCGGCACAGTTTTCAGTGCCCAGTCTGTGCCGAATTGTGTAGTCATAGGCAGCTAATGTAAGTGCCCACCTCTATATGCGGGCCGATGCATTCGCATTTATGGCCTTGTTGTCGGCCAAAAGGGACGTTAGGGATTTGTGATCTGTCTCCAGCTCAAATTTCCTGCCAAAGAGGTACTGGTGCATTTTTTTTACTGCATATACACATGCTAGCGCTTCCTTTTCTACCATCCCGTAGCCCCTTTCTGCCCGGGACAGACTTCTCGAGGCATAAGTTACCGGCTGTAACTGACCATTGGCATTCACATGCTACAACACACACCCGACCCCATAGGATGACGCATCACATGTTAAAACTAGTTTTTTACACGGGTCATATAACGTTAACAGTTTGTTGGAGCATAACAAATTGCGGCTCTATCAAAAGCCCTTTCCTGGCTGTCCCCGCAGACCCAATCGCGACCTTTGCGTAGGAGCATGTAGCGGCTCTAACAGTGTGCTCAATTTGGGAAGAAAGTTGCCAAAATAGTTCAGGAGCCCCAGGAACGAACGCAGCTCCGTCGTGTTATGGGGTCTGGGTGCTCTTTGGATCACTTCAGTTTTGGATGCAGTAGGTCTGATCCCGTCTGCTGCTGCCCTCCTCCCCAGGAATTCTACCTCTGGAGCTAAGAAGACTCACTTCGCCTTTTTCAGTAGCCTGTATCCGGTCCAGTCTGCGTGGCACCTTCTCCAGGTTGTGGAGGTGTTCTTCAGTATCGCGACCCGAGATGAGGATGTCGTCTTGCAAAACCACCATCCTTGGAATCGACTTGAGGAGGCTTTCCATATTTCGCTGAAAGATCATGGCGGCCGAACGAATCCCGAATGGACATCTGTTATACTCAAACAACCCCTTGTGTGTCGTGATGGTGGTCAGCTTCTTCGACTCACTCGCCAGCTCCTGGGTCATGTAAGCTGAGGTCAGGTCCAATTTTGAAAATAGCTTTCCACCGGATAGCTTCGCAAAGAGGTACTCCGCTCTCGGTAGCGGTTACTGGTCTTGGAGTGACACCCGATTGATGGTTGCCTTGTAATCACCACATATCCTGACCGACCCATCCGCCTTGAGCACCGGCACGATCGGGCTCACCCAGTCACTGAATTTGACTGGCGAGATGATGCCTTCCTTCAGCAGGCGGTCCAATTCGCATTCTATCTTTTCCTGCATCACGTACGGCACTGCTCTGGCCTCGTGGTGTTCTGGCCTGGCGTCCGGGTTTATGTGAATCACTACTTTGGTCCCCATGAAAGTCCTGATACCAGGTTGAACTAATGAGTCAAATTTTTCCAGGACCTGTGAGCATGATACTCGCTCCACAGAAGAAATTGCATTGACATCGCCCCATTTCCAGTTCCTGACAGCAAGCCAACTCCTCCCCAGTAGTGTGGGACCATCCCCAGGACAATCCAGAGTGGCAACCTGTTCTTCGAATCTTTGTGGGTCACGACTACCATGGCGCTGCCTAGCACTGGAATGATCTCCTTTGTATATGTCCATAGCAGTGCGTCAATCGGCAATAATTTTGGCTTACTGACCTTGGACACCCACAACCTTTTGAACTGTTTGATACTCATCAGGGACTGGCTGGCCCCCGTGTCTAGCTCCATTAATACTGGGATGCCATTGAGGAGCACTTTCATCATTATCGGTGGCGTCCTGGTATATGAACTATATATGTGCTCCACATGAACTCGCTGAACTTCAGCTTCCAGCGATTTCCCCCAGTATCCATTTGGCCTCGTAGGGCTTACATCGGGCCCATCCTCCTTGTACATCAACCTGGCTGCAGGCTTCCTGCACATACGTGCCAAGTAACCACTAACGTTGCAGTTTCTGCAGGTATATTGCTGATATCGGCAAGCTCTGGCTGGGTGTTTGCCTCCACACCTCCAGCATGAGCGCGAGGCCCCATTGTTGGAAACAAAAGGTCCATTACCAGGCGATCATCTCTGACTGTCTCTATAACTGTCCTTAAGCGCACCATTAACAGGTGTTGATGGCCCCATTAATGGCCGCATTGTCCATTGCGATGGCACGAATCGCCGTTCAGCTAGCCATTGTCTCTGTTGAATTCCCCCTTTGGGTTCGACTGCATGCTGGGGCCTGTCTGATTGCCCTTGTCTGCCTAGAGAACTGTGTGCCGCATTAACAATGTTGACTCCCTGGTCGTTTGCCTCATTTGAGCCAAGATTTTTGCCATGAATCATTCTGGTCTCTTCCTCCCCTGAGATCATTGTCTGGCATATCATAGCCGCCGCTTCCAAGGTCAAGTCTTTGGTCTCAATCAGTTTCCTGAAAATCCCAGCATGCCCGATGCCCTCAATAAAAAAGTCTCGCAGCATCTCCGCTCTGCATGCATCTGGGAACTTACATAGGCTCGCCGGTCGCCCGGAGGTCTGCCACAAAGTCTGGAATGCTTTGCCCGTCTCGCCGCCGGTACGTGTAAAACCGGTGTCTCGCCATGTGCTCGCCAGTTTAAGGTGTTCCCCGATCAACTTACTGAGCTCTTCGAACGTCTTGTTCGCCGGCTTCTCTGGCGCTAGAAGGTCCTTCATCAGGGAGTACGTTCTGGATCCACAAACCTTCAGCGTTGTCGGCCGAATCCTGTCCCAACCATTCCTTGCTGACAAAACTTTGCTGTAGTCTCTCAATAAAGTCATCCCAATCATCACCAACACAGTACCTCTCTTCTGTGCTGCTAGTGGCCATGCTCGCGTGGTTTAAATCCCAGTTTCTCATCGCCAATAATATGTCCTTACTATACAGTATAAATGCATACGAGGCCCATACTTGAGAAAAGATCACTCTGTGACCAGTTACTTTTATTACCAAGACTTTAAGAGACAGACGGTGGGTGGAGCTTCCCCTTTTATACTGGAAAGTCCAGGTTAGGAGTGTCTCCCACAAGTTCGCCCCCTGTGGTCAGTGTTCTCATGGTATAGAACTTAGGTCAGCTTATACATGGGTTACAATGATATTTGAATTCATGACAGTGAAGATAACAGACAAAGGGAGTCTTTGGGCAAGTGTTGGAGAAGTATTGCACCCAGCCCCCCCTAGTTGATGGCTGCGAAAGTATCAGTTTTGTTGCATGATGTGGCTGTGAGGAGAGTTGCTTACTTGCTACTGCAGGGCACCCTACCCGAGAAGAGTAGGGCAGCATTCCTGGTATTTGGTGGTGACCAGGCTCAACACCATGTACAATACCCATATGACCAGGGAACAGATGTGGATGAAGATGGCACACCTTACGAAAACTGCCAAGGAAAGGCAGCCCAACTGTACCCTTTACCACAAGGATGCATAACATCAAATATTTGCTGTGCACCTGCTTCACATTTACTGTTGGCCCTTCCCAAGACCTCACACAACTTTGCAGCTCTTTCATTGTTGACCATGCATATCTAATTTTGCAGGGCACACATTTAAGCTACAACTTGTAATTAAATACTCACCTCTGCAAAGGGCTTCACACATGAAAGCATTGTAATACAACAACATGATACATACACAAGTATGTGTATGGCTGAAATATACACAGAACATATTTGTATTTGATTTAATTTTTGACCGCACATGAGGTTACTTAAACCTCTTTGAGGCCTGTTGATTTGAGAAGGCCACTGATAGATACACAGGATGGCCTGCCGGTTGGGTACACGTTTATCACTTACATTAATTTGTCCAGCCAATCTAGTTCACTTCACATGATATTAAGAGGAAACTGTTACCCTGGACATCACTGCATAGAAGAGGGGCTAAAATACAGTTCTGGTCACCACATTATAGGAAAGATGTGTTTACACGAGAGTGGGTACAGAGAAGATTTACAAGGATGTTGCCAAGATTAGAGAGGTTTAGCTCTGAGGAAAGATTGGAAAGGCTGGGGTTGTTTTCTTTGAAACAGAGGAGGCTGAGAGAACACTTAATTGAGGTGTATAAAATTAA
The DNA here is from genome assembly GCF_044704955.1 of Pristiophorus japonicus. Taxonomy (NCBI): domain Eukaryota; kingdom Metazoa; phylum Chordata; class Chondrichthyes; family Pristiophoridae; genus Pristiophorus; species Pristiophorus japonicus. The sequence continues at coordinate 54,077 of NW_027251171.1, read as the reverse complement.
GAGGGGCCCAGAGGGTGGTGGAGGTCTGGAACTCACTGCCTGAAATTTTGGTTGAGACAGAAACTCTTATTCCATTTAAAAAGTAATTGCATATGCACTTCATGTGCCGTAGCCCACAAGGCTACGGACCAAGAGCTGGTAAGTGGGATTAGGTTGGACAGCTCTTATTCAGCAGGCACAGACACGATGGACCAAATGGCCTCCTCCTATGCCATAAATTTCTATGATTCTAGGGTGAAGCACTATGCTTCTACCAAGCTGAGGCACTTTTTACTCACTCCCATAGCAGGAATACACGTGATCGCACAACCATCTAGCACGATTAATATCTTGTAATGTGAGTTCTGTTGATAGTGAGCCAGCATTCTGCCATTTGTTAATTTTCTGTCATTGTAGGCAATGTTTGCACGCACTAGCAGAGCAATCTATATCCTGGAGAACGCAGTTAATGAGCTTCAGGAGGTAGCATTTGGGTGATTCACGATGTGTAGGAATCTGATATTCAGATGGCCACATAGTTGTCATGAACTACTCCTGTACTTTGGTAATTACAGCAGTGAGGTTACATTGTGCAGCTCCTGTTCCTATTCAGTGTGAAAGAAGATGAAAGTCCTGACCACACTGATCAATGAAAACAGGAAAATGGACAGATTATGGGCTAGTACATAGAAACATAGAAACATAGAAAATAGGTGCAGGAGTAGGCCATTCGGCCCTTCGAGCCTGCACCACCATTCAATAAGATCATGGCTGATCTTTCACTTCTGTACCCCTTTCCTGCTTTCTCTCCATACCCCTTGATCACTTGAGCCATAAGGGCCATATCTAACTCCCTCTTGAATATATCCAATGAACTGGCATCAACAACTCTCTGCGGTAGGGAATTCCACAGGTTAACAAATCTCTGAGTGAAGAAGTTTCTCATCATCTCAGTCCTAAATGGCTTACCCCTTATCCTTAGACTGTGTCCTCTGGTTCTGGACTTCCCCAACATTGGGACCGTTCTTCCTGCATCTAACCTGTCCAGTACCATCAGAATTTTATATGTTTCCATGAGATCCCCTCTCATCCTTCTAAACTCCAGTGAATACAGGCTCAGTCGATCCAGTCTCTCCTCATATGTCAGTCCTGCCATCCTGGGAATCAGTCTGGTGAACCTTCGCTGCACTCCCTCAATAGCAAGAACGTCCTTCCTCAGATTCAAAACTGAACACAATATTCCAGGTGAGGCCTCACCAAGGCCCTGTACAACTGCAGTAAGACCTCCCTGCTATTATACTCAAATCCCCTAGCTATGAAGGCCAACATACCATTTGCCTTCTTCACTGCCTGCTGTACCTGCATGCCAACTTTCAATGACTAATGTACCATGACACCCAGGTCTCGTTGCACCTCCCCTTTTCCTAATCTGCCGCCATTCAGATAATATTCTGCCTTCGTGTTTTTGCCCCCAAAGTAGATAACCTCACATTTATCCACATTGTACTGCATCTGCCATGCATTTGCCCACTCACCTAACCTGTCCAAATCACCCTGCAGCCTCTTAGCATCCTCCTCAGAGCTCACAACGCCACCCAGCTTAGTGTCATCTGCAAACTTGGAGATATTACACTCAATTCCTTCATCTAAATCATTAATGCATATTCTAAATAGCTGGGGTCCCAGCACTGAGCCCTGCAGCACCCCATTAGTCACTGCCTGCCATTCTGAAAAGGACGCATTTATCCCGACTCTCTGCTTTCTGTCTGCCAACCAGTTCTCTATCCACGTCAGTACATTACCCCCAATACCATGTGCTTTAATTTTGCACACCAATCTCTTGTGTGGGACCTTGCCAAAAGTCTTTTGAAAGTCCAAATACACCACATCCACTGGTTCTCCCTTATCCACTCTACTCGTTACATCCTCAAAAAGTTCTAGAAGATTGTCAAGCATGATTTCCCTTTCACAAATCCTTGGACCGATCCTGTCACTGCTTTCCAAATGCGCTGCTATTTCATCTTTAATAATTGATTCCAAGATTTTCCCCACTACTGATATCAGGCAAACTGGTCTATAATTCCCCGTTTTCTCTCTCCCTCCCTTTTTAAAAAGTGGTATTACATTAGCTACCCTCCAGTCCATAGGAACTGATCCAGTACGCACGACAGTCGAAATGCTAGACTGAAGGAGACAATTTCAGAAACATTGCAGGTGGTGATCAGTACCATCCCTATGTTGTTGGCTACAAGAGTCCTTGCACCAGATGGCAAGCTGTGTAACAAGCTTGTTGCTAAACTGAGCCTGCAGACCTAGTTGTCATTACACAGATGTGTCATGCTTGCAAATATGGTTGGCAGCATAATGTTGTGCACTGGTAACCTGGCTTTGATGCCTGTTGAACTCCATAGTATTTCGTCTTTCAATTTGTACCACTTCAACTGTGAAATTAGTAATTGGGGGACTTTCAAAGCAATCCCCATCATTAATTTAAAATTGTCCTGCTAACCAGTAAGGGACTCTGGGGCATGCACTTAGATTGCTCATTAAGCGGGGCTGAATGTTTCTACTGTAATAGCTCATTTTCATATCTGTTCTTCTTTTACCGTTTTCCTGTTCTCCTGAGCTTTAGTAAATGCTTCAATTGCAGTGAGCTTCCCAAGGCATTTGCAAACAATCTTCAGATGTTTTTATTTACAAAGAAGCATTTCGACCATGCTATAATGTGGAAAGGAAACTGAGCAAAAAATAAAACTACCCAAGGCACTCTTGGAAACACTGGAAGGTAGAATAAAAACAATTTTAAAACAGCATTAAAAACCCATTAGAATAAATGAAAAAAATAGTTTAAGAGCGCGTTTATGCATGGAGCATCTCTTTATGCTCAATTTAGAGAGGTGGGTTTGAATGCACATCAGATCCTTATTGTTAATGATGGAAAGTCATATACTGTTCCAGCTAAATATATTAAAAGTTGATTTCAGCAAAATTAATCTGTTGCACAAAATATATGTAGGAAAATCACAGGCCATTGAATCTGTCAGTCCCTGTCAGCCCAAATCACTTGGGCAGGAACATTCCTCCTGATCAGAAAACTACAGTGCTGATTCAGCATCTAGGTTTTGTGTATTAATTAAGCTGTAAATAGGATGTAACTAATATTTTTAACCTGTATGCATTGGTCTGATGTTGTGGTATTTTTAATCTTTTGGAGAGACAAGAGAATGTATTGACTATTCCATGTGACCTCCGGTGAACTACATACTGCAATTAGAGGTCAATTGTTAAATCTGGGAATGTTTTACCATACACACCATGTATAACAGCCTGGGTTTCGGATCATCGGAGACTTATGGGAACCATGTGTTTGGAAACCGCCTGAATTGTGTTGGGAAGTGGTTGAACAGTATTTTTGATTGCTATAATTCTGAGCAATGCCTCTGTCACTGCTGGGTGGGCAAAAGGTTTTACAAACTGGAGGACCTGGCATGCTTTGTTAATAGTTAATCGTGCTGTCAATCATAAAAATAAATCTTCCCAGCTCCAAAATGTGGTTGTGTTTATTAGACGTAGGTGTGGCAACCTAAGTGAATAGTTGGAGGATTTTTTGCAGACTGCTTACACATAATCACACTGGTGCCTACTTGAAGTTTTTTTAGGAGTTAGCCTTAGCTCAGTGGTAATGCTCTTGCCTCTAGACATTCAATACCAACTATGTGAATTAAGAGCGACATAATGATTACTTCCATGAAAGTTCAATTTTATTTTGATTTCTGTCAAGAAAAATCTGTTTACGACAGAGGAAGCTGAACATTCAGTTCTGTACTGTCTATATTTGAAGCATTAACTTATAACAAAGAAGGTTAGGAACATTTTTATTCAAATTCTAATGGAAGAGCTTGAAGTGGGAATTAAAGAGATTTAGATTGGAATTTTACTGCATTCTAACAGATTTCCCACTTGAATTCTGCAGAATTTCTTTATCATTTTCTAGTTTATCTTGGATATATGTATGATAAATTCAAAATAATTTTACCAAATTGCTCCAACATTCAATTTTGTTACTCCATAAAAAGAATAAGAAATAAACTTGGGTTCCACTTATAACAGAATTAGTAAGAGAGACTATTGCGGTGGAGATTATGGCCCTGAAAATGTGTGACCATTCCAGTGGACTCCCGCTGTAAATTTGGTGAGGTCCTCTGGAACATGCATAAACTCGGCCACAGTTTACAGGATAGCCTTGTGAGGTCAAGCATCTGTTCAGCTCTTCAAAGCCATTGGCATAGAGAGCAGAACCATGGGTGGGGACTCTGCACCCCAGTCCTCCATCAGTATCAACATATTATTTGCGCAGGTACACATGATTTAACCAGCCATACCTCACTGAAATCGGGCTCAGCTGGGCGCCACTAAAGAAAAAGTACTCGGTAAAATAATGGGACTAAAGGTGGACAAGTCCCCTGGACCTGATGGCTTGCATCCTAGGGTCTTAAAAGAAGTGGCTGCATAGATAGTGGATGCATTGGTTGTAATCTATCAAAATTCCCTGGAATCTGGAGAGGTCCCGGTGGATTGGAAAACCGCAAATATAACGCCCTTATTTAAAAACGAGGCAGACAGAAAGCAGGAAACTATAGAACAGTTAGCTGAACATCTGTCATTGGGAAAATACTGGAGTCCATTATTAAGGAAGCAGTAGCAGGACATTTGGAAAAAACATAATACAGTCAAGTAGAGTCAAGTTATGAAAGGGAAATCATATTTGACAAATTTACTGGAGTTCTTTGAGGATGTAACAAGCAGGGTCGATAAGGGGGAACCAATGTATGTGGTGTAGTTGGATTTCCAAAAGGCATTCGATAAGGTGCCACATAAAAGGTTATTGCACAAGATAAAAGCTCATGGGGTAGGGGGTAATATATTAGTATGGATAGCGATTGGCTAACTAACAGAAAACAGAGAGTCGGGATAAATGGGTCATTTTTCGGTTGGCAAACGGTAACTAGTGGGGTGCCACAGAGATCGGTGCTGGGGCCTCAAATATTTATAATCTATATTAATGACTTGGATGAAGGGACCGAGTGCAATGTAGCCAAGTTTGCTGATGATACAAATATGGGTGGGAAAGCAAGTTGTGAGGAGGACACAAAAAATCTGCAAAGGCTAAGTGAGTGGGCAAACATTTGGCAGATGGAGTATAATGTAGGAAAGTGTGAGGCTATCCACTTTGGCAGGAAAAATAAACAAGCAAATTATTATTTAAATGGAGAGAAATTACAAAATGCTGTGGTACAGAGCAACCTGGGGGTCCTTGTGCATGAAACCCAAAAAGTTAGTATGCAGGTACAGCAAGTAATCAGGAAGGCAAATGGAATGTTGGCCTTTATTGCAAAGGGGATGGAGTTTAAAAGTAGGGAAGTTCTGCTACAACTGTACATGGTATTGGTGAGGCCACACCTAGATTACTGTGTGCCATTTCGATCACCTTATTTAAGGAGGGATATACTTGCATGCGAGTCAGTTCAGAGAAGGTTCACTAGTGTAAAGTCCTGTCCCCTCAGTACAGATTCACACGAGGCATGTAGTGAAGTCAAGGTCACTCTGGACCTGCACCTTTATTTCACAGCTCTGGAATGCTGCACTTGCCTGAGACCTGTCCTTATATACCTGTCTCTTGCAAGTGCACCCCTGGTGGTAAAGTATGCTGGTGGTTACAGGTCATATCTTATTACAGTCATGTATAGCATGTTAGGATACAGTTATATATAATAATGTAAGATACATGACATCACCCTCCCCCAAGGTCTTATTGTCTTTATAGGTTCAGTCTCTCAGGTGGTCTACGCTCTCGTGTGGAGCGTCTGAGTTGTGGTTCAGTTGTTTGCCTTGGTGTCTGTTTTTCTTTGGGTGTGGTTACTGGTATCTCGCCTGGGCTGTCTGTTTCGGTTGGTGTGATTGTTGTTGACTCGCCTGGGCTGTCTGTTGGGATTGCCCTTTCCTCAGGTTGTTCCCTCTGTCTGTCCACCAGTTGTGGTGTGAGTTCCACATTGTAGTCTGCCTCTGGTTCCGCAGTGTTGTTGGTAAATCTGCTTTAGATTTGGTCTACATGCCTCCGGCAGGTTTTGCCATTGTCCATTCGTAATACCAGTAGCCTGTTTCCTTCCTTGCCCGTTACAGTCCCTGCAAGCCATTTGGGAGACCTGCCATAGTTTAGTACAAACACTTTGCCCCCGATCTCATTCCATCTCCCCCTCGAATTTCTGTCATGGTACTCAGTCAGCTTACGGCGCTTTGCCTCAACGATTTCGTGCATGTCTGGGGGGATTAAAGAGAGCCTTGTTTTTAAAGTCCTTTTCATCAACAGTTGCGCGGGGGGTTTCCCAGTCAGTGAGTGCGGACGAGATCTGTATGTCAGCAGCAGTCGCGACAGGCGACCTTGCAGCGTGGGACCTTGGATTTTAAGCATGCCTTGTTTAATGATTTGCACTGCTCTCTCCGCCTGGCTGTTGGAGTGCCGTCTTGATGTGATTTATGCCATGGTCAATTATAAAGTCTTGGAATTCTACGCTGGTGAAGCACAGACCATTGTCACAGACCAATATGTCAATGATTCTGTGCATTGCAAACATGGTTGCGAGGCTCTCCACAGTGGTGGAGGTTGTGCTCGAGTTTAAAATGGTGCATTCGATCCACTTTGAAAATGCATCTACAACTACGAGGAACATTTTGCCCATGAATGGGCCTGCATAGTCTACGTGCACCTGCGACCACGGTTTGGTAGGCCAGGACCAGGGTCTCAGTGGAGCCTCCCTGGGGGCATTGCTGAGTTGGGCACAAATGGTGCACCTTCGGACGCAGAGCTCCAAGTCCGCGTCAATACCAGGCCACCAGACGTGGGATCTGGCTATGGCCTTCATGAGAACGATCCTCGGGTGCTCGCGGTGGAGCTCCCGGTAAATGCCTCTCTGCCTCGATGAGGCATGACTACTCGGCTGCCCCACATCAGGCAGTCTGCTTGTAATGATAGCTCATGCATGCGCCTGTGAAAGGGTTTTAATTCCTCGGGGCAGGTATCGCGAGCCTCTGCCCAGTCACCGGTTAGGACACATCTTTTTACTAAGGATAACGTGGGGTCGCTGGCCATCCAGGCTCTGATTTGGCGAGCCGTCATGGGCGAACCTGTGGACTCAAAGGCATTGATTGCCATGACTATCTCACAGTCCTGTTCATCAGACCCTTCCGTGGTCACCAGGGGTAGCCTGCCGAACACATCGGCACAGTTGTCTGTGCCTGGTCTATGCCTTATTTTGTAGTCGTAGGACGCCAGCATGAGTGCCCACCGTTGAATTAGCGCTAAGGGTTTATTGCCTTACTCTCGGATAGGAGGGACGTGAGGGGCTTGTGGTCAGTTTCTAACGCAAACTTGGCCCCCAATAGGTATTGGTGCATCTTTTTGACACCTTACACGCACGCGAGCGCCTCTTTCTCTACCATTCCATACCCGCGCTCCGCCCGTGAAAGTGACCTGGAGGCATAAACTATGGGTTGTAATTTGCCCGCACTATTGACATGTTGCAAAACGCACCCGACCCCATATGCTGATGCATCGCATGTGAGAACAAGCTTTTTACCTGGGTCAAAGAAAGTCAAAACACTGTTGGAACACAGAAGGTTGCGTGCCTTATTGAAGGCGCGTTCCTGGGCGTCCCCCCAAAACCAATCGCACCCCTTCCTGAGTAGCACGTGGAGAGGCTCCAGCAGCATGCTTAAGTTCTGCATAAAGTTCCCAGAGTAATTGAGTAGCCCGAGAAAGGCGCGCAGTTCTGAGACATTCCGGGGCCTGGGTGCCAGGCGAATTGCTTCTGTTTTGGGTTCTGTTGGGCGGATTCCATCAGCGGCAATCCTTCTACCCAAAAATTCAACCTCGGGTGCGAGAAACAGGCACTTGGATTTCTTGACTCGTAGGCCTACCCGATTCAACCACTTTAGTACTTCCTCCAAATTACGGAGATGGGAGTCAGTGTCCCTGTCCGTGATAAGTATGTCGTCTTGAAATACAACCGTCCCCGGGATGGACTTGAGCAGACTCTCCATGTTGCGCTGGAATATGGCAGCTGCCGACCTGATGTCGAATGGGCATCGATTGTACATGAAAAGGCCTCGATGTGTGTTGATGGTGGTGAGTAGCTTGGATTCCTCGATCAATTCTTGCGTCATATACGCAGATGTGAGGTCTAATTTTGAGAAAAGTTTACATCCAGCCAATGTGGCAAATAATTCCTCCGCTCTGGGCAGCGGGTACTGGTCCTGTAGGGAGACTCTGTTTATGGTAGATTTGTAGTCCCAACAGATTCGTACGGATCCATCAGGCTTCATGACTGGGACGATGGGACTTGCCCAGTTGCTAAATTCCACAGGTGATATAATGCCTTCCCGCAGAAACATGTCGAGTTCATGTTCAATCTTTTCCCTCATCACATAGGGTACAGCTCTGGCCTTGTGACGGACCGATCTAGCATCCTGTGTGATGTAGATTTTGACTTTGGCCCCTTTGAAAGTGCCCACACCTGGCTGAAAGAGATGTTCAAATCGTTTTATAACTGTTGAGCAGGATGTCAATTCCTCTAATGACATGGCATGGACATCATCCCATTTCCAGTTTAGTTTTGCCAGCCAGCTTCTCCCCAGCAGTGCTGGGGGTCTCCGGGGACAATCCATAGGGGAAGTCGGTTCACTGTCCCTTTGTGTGTGACAGAGAGCATGGCGCTGCCGAGGACTGGTACGATTTCTTTGGTATAGGTCCTTAGTGTGGTGTCGACCCTTGTGAGTTTTGGTCTGTCCCTTTTATGCGGCCACAGTTGTTCAAATTGTTAAGTGCCCATGAGAGATTGACTCGCTCCCATATCCAGCTCCATGTTGACAGATATCCCGTTGAGTAGGACCCTCATCATTATAGGAGGCGTCCTGTTGTAGGAGCAGTGGCCATTGATTGTGTTGAACCGCTGTACATCTGTGTCCCGGGTACTGTCCCCACCATCTTCTGCTCCGCTTTCCGACCATCCGATTCGTATACCAGCCGAGCTGCCATTTTTTTGCACATGCTGGCCAAATGCCCTGTATATTCACAATTTCTGCAAACAGCCTGCTGAAATCAACATCCCCTTGATGAGTGCCCACCCCCACACCTCCAGCACAGATCTGTTCCATTGTTCAAAGTGTTCCCAAAGAATGAGCTGCGTCTGGCTGATCTCTCTTGAGCTTCTCTCAATTTGTAGTTGATTGCTCGCATTGTGGGTTGATGAGGTGTGAACGGCCGTTCCTGTGGCCCTTGATGGCTTCTGCCTGCTGTTGAGAGCCTGTTCTCCCGGTTTTGTCTGTGTGTGGGAGTAGCAGCTTGTTTAGTGCTGTGAACTTCTTGTTCCAATATTTCGTTAGTTGACGTACCTGCATTGTAACTCAACCTCGTTTCTTCTTCCCCTACCAAGAATGTCTGTGCAACCAGTGCTGCTGCCTCTAAGGTCAGGTCCTTGGTCTCTATGAGCTTTCGGAATATGCCTGCGTGGCCTATGAAAAGTCTCTCAGTATTTCTCTCCTCAGTTCATGAGAGAACTCACATAAACTAGCCAACCTCCGAAGTTCTGCACGAAGTCGGGTATGCTCTGGCCCACACAGCATCTGTAGTTGTAGAACCTGTGTCTGGCCATGTGTAGGCTGCTCGCTGGCTTCAGGTGGTCTCTTACCAGTGTGCTCAATTCTTCAAACGACTTGCTTGCTGGTTTCTCGGGTGCAAACAGATCCTTCATTAAAGCGTATGTTTTCGAGCCACAGCTGGTCAAGAGGTGGGCTCTTCTCTTGTCTGCCTTATCGTCGCCTAACCAGTCTTTGGTTACAAAGCTTTGCTGGAGCCTTTCTATAAAGTCCTCCCAATTGTCTCCCGCATTGTACTTTTCATCTGATCCGTTATTCGCCATTCTGTGGATACTGTAATCCCGCAACCCGTCGCCACTATAAAGTCCTGTCACTTTATTTCACAGCTCTGGAATGCTGCACTTGCTGAGACCTGTCCTTATATACCTGTCTCTTGCAAGTGCACCCCTGGTGGTAAAGTATGCTGGTGGTTACAGGTCATATCTTATTACAGTCATGTATAGCATGTTAGGATACAGTTATATATAATAATGTAAGATACATGACAACTAGATTGATTCCTGAGATGAAGGGGTTGACTTATGAAGAAATGTTGAGCAGGTTGGGCCGATACTCATTGGAGTTTAGAAGAATGAGAGGTGATCTGATTGAAACATATAAGATACTGAAGGGGTTCGACAAGGTCGACAAGGAGAGGATGTTTCACCTCGTGGGGGAATCTAGAACTAGGGGGCATAGTTTCAGAATGAGGTGTCGCCCATTTAGAACTGAGATGAGGAGGAATTTCTTCTCTCAGATTGTTATAAATCTGTGGAATTCTCTGCGCCAGGGAACTGTGGAGGCTGGGTCATTGAATATCTTTAAAGTGGAGATGGCCGATCTTTGAGCGATAAGGGAGTGAAGGGTTATGGGGAACGGGCAGGGAAGTGGAGCTGAGTCCATGATCAGATCAGTCATCTAATGGCGGAGCAGGTTCGAGGAGCCAGATGGCCTACTCCTGCTCCTATTCCTTATGTTTCTTATGTTCTTATGTCCAAACACAAGTTGGGATCTGGAACCCCAAAGATCAGGGCATAGATTTTTTTAAGTTGTTAAAGAAGCTCCCTGGCACAGGGGACTGCTAGGTCTAGCCAGCTGGCTTCCAGCATATTCAGCAGGGGGAACAGTACAGATGTGCCCCCAAACTGCCAAAGACCCACTCCTGGATGCCTCTCCCCCTAACCCCATAAACCACAGCAGGCATGATCACACCTCTGTAAATGTTCTTGCCTGTGTAGCTGGACTATCAGAAGCCATTTGATGTGGTGTATAGTGAGACGTTTTTGGCTTGAGTGGAAACTCATAGGATAAAAGATAAGAAATTGGCTAAATAATGTGTTCTGCAAATAATATGGTTTCTGTTGGTTCTCAGTGGCCAATTGTGGCCAGTGGTATATCCCAGGGATCAGTTACAGAACCTCTGATGTTCATAATATTCATAAATCATCTGGATACAGACAATGGCTGGAATTTCCTCCAGGTAGGCAGGTTGGGGACAGGGGGCAGCCGAGGTGGGGTTTCCCACAGGCCCTGCAGACGCCTCGGTTTCCCGTCCGCAAGCAGCCAGATTGAGAGGCTGACTCGCTGCAGGCGGGTAGGCCTGCAGATGCAGAGAGGGAGTGAAGGATCGATCCAGGGGAGGTATCGCGGGGGCCCGGGATGGGGGGGCGGAGAGAAATCGGGCATCGGGAGTAGGAGTCGGGGATCAGAAGGGTGGTTCGGGGATCACAGGGGTTATTGAATATTAGGAGAGGGGTTCGGGGATTGGCAGGGGCTTGATCGAGGATCAGGATGGGGAGGGGGATCAACAAGGGTTGGGGATCTAGAGGGGCGATCGGGGATCGAGAGGCGCTTGGTCGGGATCGGTGTGGGTCGGGGATCGAGATGGTCACGGATCGGGAGGGGAGGTCGGGGATCGCAGAGATGGCTTGGCCAGGGATCAGGGATTAGAATTGGCCAGGGATTGTGTGGGGGAGGGGCTGGAGGGTGGGTGGTCGACAGGGGGCGGCAGTGGTAAGTGTGTGAGGGTGAGGTGAAGCTATGATTGTGAGTTATGAATCATGATAGCTAGAGATTGTTGGTAGGTGTATGATGAGTGTGTGGTGCACTGAGCAGTATGTGAGGTTAGTGGTGCAGTTTGTGGGATATGGCATTTGAAGATGCATTCACTCACCTTGATCACTCTAGTGAGGTCATTAAACTTCTTCCAGTATTGGATCCATGTCCTCGGGTCAAGACTGATGGTTTTGAAGATTTCCTCCACTGCCATCTAAAGTGTGCAAGGAAGGCCTACTGCCCCCAGGTGGGTAGAGGACCTGCCTCCTCTTATACATCCCCTGCACTAATGCCTCCAGTGCTGCATCGGAGAACCGATGTGCAGGCTTTCTTCCCTGTTGAGCCATATTGCTCCAGTTCCTGCCACAATGAAATACTTCTGTATCAGAGCACCTCTCATATAAGAAATGCAGAAAAGCCGTTGACTCTGAAGGCAACCTTTAAATCGAGAGCAGACTAAAAAGTATATTGGGCCTTCTGTTGAGCACAGAGCCAACCAGTATAGTGTTTAGCACTGAGCTCCGCGCCCCAATCATGGTAATAATCAGGCAGTATGAATTTCGCGTGCTGCCTGCACTACTTTCAACAGGCGGCGGATCGGGCGTTTTCGGGTCTACTCGAAATTTTCTCCCCTGGAATTTAATTCTGTCCCTAGTTTTGGTGCTTATTTGTTTCCACATTAGCCTGATGAGTTATATTTCATCCATTCTATTGTTCCTTTGAATTAAAATAAAGTAGTTTGTCCTAAACATGGTAAAACACAGTTATAGATCACTTTTTCTTTTGTTAACTACTTTATCTGTACATGTTTTAATATCCATGTTTCTGTAACAGATATCCCATTAGGATATAAATTCAGACCTGTACTACTTTTCTCTCTGTAGAGAACACTTAAAATGCCCTTAATATGAATAATCACAGTGCTAGTTTATTCAACTTAAATTAAAGAAATCAACATAATCTTTTCCACATGTACGAGTAAAGTAGGACAAAATTGAGGGACATAATTCATATAAAATTTGAAAAATGAACTAAATCTCATTTTTGGAAAAGTATGGTAATTTACAACTTCTGTTACCAGTCAGCTGCCCACCCAAAGTAGGAACAGAAGTTCAGGCGGCAGGTGGCTGCCCATCAGCACCAAAGGAAGGATCGCTGGCAAGAAGGTAAGTCGAGGGCAAGGGATTTCGGGAGAATCTTGCGGGAGGAAGGCAAAAGCCTGGTGTGGGGGAGCACTAATCTTTCTTTTTACTCCTCCTGGCTCCACAAGGAAAGTAATAATCCTCTTCTGGTCCCAGATCCTTTTCCTGCTGTCTTCACTTGGTGGGGAAGCCGCAAAGGTTTCCCCATTCAGGCCAGAGTTAAAATTGCAGTCAGGGGATCCAATGACAGTGTCAGACCTTGAGCCACATATTTAAAGCTGGTTTCAGACGAGTATTCTTGCTGCCTAAAATTGAAGACGCTGGGATCCATGTGCGACGTCGGCAGGCACATCGTCTGGCCGATCTCAACTGCTCACTTGCCCAGTTTCCGACGGACCGGTAGGATTAAAATTGCCCTTTAAGTGTCATTGTCACAGACAGTCCCTCGAAACTGAGGAAGACTTACTTCCACTTTAAAAGTGAGTTTTTAGGTGACTGAACAGTCCAATACGGGAATTACAATCTCTGTCACAGGTGGGACAGACAGTCATTGAAGGAAAGGTTGGGTGGGACTGGTTTGCTGCACGATTCGAGTGATGACTTTCCCAGTGATAACAGGGAGATTCGTCTGTAGTTGCCACAGTCGGACGTCCCCTTTTTAAAAGATGGTCACAATTACTGCATCTCTGAGATCTCCCGACATGCTCTCCTCCTTCCAAATGAGAGAGATGAGATCATGCATTCATGCCAATCGTGCCTCTGCGCCATACTTTAGTGCCTCAGCGGGGATTCCATCCACTCCCATTGCCTTGTTGTTCTTGAGCTGGCAGATGGCCTTTTCCACCTCGTGCAGGGCTGGGGTTTTGCTGAGATGGTGGCGGGTAGCATGCTGCAGGATGGAGTTGAGGACGCTTGAGACAAAGGCAGTGTTGTGCATCTGTAAAGCATACACTCCCATGTTCCGCCACCAGGGAGCTCATCCCCTCAAGTCCCAAGGGATCCCAGCATCCCTTGGGAGCACTGTATATAAGGCCCCTAAGGCCTGTTCCTCACTCTGGAGTGTCTTAATAAAGATTGAGGTCACTGTTACTTTAACCTCCCTGTGTGCAGCCTCATCTGTGTTAGGAACACAATAACTGGCGACAAGAATACGAATCCAGCGCAAAGATGCAGCAAACTGTGGGCATCCTGGAGAAGTTCTCGGAGGGTGTCAAATGGCTAGACCAGTACTTTGTAGCCAATGAGCTGGACGGAGAAGGAAGCACTGCAAAAAGGAGAGCGGTCCTCCTCACAGTCTGCGGGGCACCGACCTACAGCCTCATGAAGAATCTTCTGGCTCTGGTGAAACCCAGAGATAAGTCGTATGAGGAGCTGTGTACACTGGTTCGGGAGCATCTTAACCCGAGGGAGAACATGCTGATGGCAAGGTATCGGTTCTACACGTGCCAGCATTCTGAAGGTCAGGAAGTGGTGAGCTACGTCGCCGAGCTAAGGCGACTTGCAGGACAATGTGAGTTTGATGGCTACCTGGTGCATATGCTCGGAGACTTTTTTGTACTGGGCATTGGCCACGAGACCATCCTACGAAAACTTTTGACTGTAGAGACACCGACCCTCAGTAAAGCCATTGCTGGACAGGCTGCTACACGAGGGCATCATCTCCCCAGTGGAATTCAGCGAGTGGGCCAGCCCGATTGTTCCAGTACTCAAAAGTGATGGCACAGTCAGGATTTGCGGCGATTATAAAGTAACTATTAATCGTTTCTTGCTACAGGACCAATACCCACTACCTGAGGCAGACGACCTATTTGCGATACTGGCAGGAGGCAAGACGTTCACCAAGCTCGACCTGACTTCGGTCTACATGACGCAGGAGCTGGAGGAGTCTTCAAAGGGCCTCACCTGCATCAACGCGCACAAGGGACTCTTTATCTACAAGATATGCCGTTTGGAATTCGGTCGGCTGCAGCAATCTTCCAAAGAAACATGGAGAGCCTACGCAAGTCGGTACCACACACGGTGGTCTTTCAGGATGACATATTGGTCACGGGTCGGGATACCGCCGAGCACCTACAAAACCTGGAGGAGCTCCTCCAGCGACTGGATCGCGTAGGGCTGCGGCTGAAGAGGTCGAAATGCATCTTCATGGCAACAGAAGTAGAATTTTTGGGGAGAAAGATCGCGGCGGACGGCATTCGGCCCACAGACGCCAAGACAGAGGCTATCAGGAATGCGCCCAGGCCACAGAACATCATGGAGCTGCGGTCGTTCCTGGGACTCCCCAACTATTTTGGTAACTTCCTACCAGTGTTAAGCACACTCTGAGGGCCCCTACATGTGTTATTGCGCAAAGGTGAGAACTGGGTATGGGGAAAAAAAACAAGTAATTGCTTTTGAGAAAGCCAGAAACATTTTATGCTCCAACAAGCTGCTTGTATTGTATAACCCGTGTAAAAGACTTGTGCTAGCATGTGACGCGTCGTCGTAAGGAGTCGGGTGTGTATTACAACAAGCTAACGTTGCGGGGAAGTTGCAACATAAGAACATAAGAATTAGGAACAGGAGTAGGTCATCTAGCCCCTCGAGCCTGCTCCGCCATTCAACAAGATCATGGCTGATCTGGCCGTGGACTCAGCTCCACTTACCCGCCCGCTCCCCGTAACCCTTAATTCCCTTATTGGTTAAAAATCTATCTATCTGTGACTTGAATACATTCAATGAGCTAGCCTCAACTGCTTCCTTGGGCAGAGAATTCCACAGATTCACAACCCTCTGGGAGAAGAAATTCCTTCTCAACTCGGTTTTAAATTGGCTCCACCGTATTTTGAGGCCGTGCCCCCTAGTTCTAGTCTCCCCGACCAGTGGAAACAAGCTCTCTGTCTCTATCTTATCTATCTCTTTCATTATTTTAAATGTTTCTATAAGATCACCCCTCATCCTTCTGAACTCCAATGAGTAAAGACCCAGTCTACTCAATCTATCATTATAAGGTAACCCCCTCATCTCCGGAATCAGCCTCATGAATCGGCTCTGTACCCCCTCCAAAGCTAGTATATCCTTCCTTAAGTAAGGTGACCAAAACTGCACGCAGTACTCCAGGTGCGGCCTCACCAATACCCTATACAGTTGCAGAAGGACCTCCCTGCTTTTGTACTCCATCCCTCTTGCAATGAAGGCCAACATTCCATTCGCCTTCCTGATTACACGCTGCACCTGCAAACTAACTTTCTGGGATTCATGCACAAGGACCCCCAGGTCCCTCTGCACTGCAGCATGTTGTAATTTCTCCCCATTCAAATAATATTCCCTTTTACTGTTTTTTTTCCCAAGGTGGATTACCTCACACTTTCCGACATTGTATTCCATCTGCCAAACCTTAGCCCATTCGATTAACCTATCCAAATCTCTTTGCAGCCTCTCTGTGTTCTCTACACAACCTGCTTTCCCACTAATCTTTGTGTCCTCTGCAAATGTTGTTACACTATACTCTGTCCCCTCTTCCAGGTCATCTATGTATATTGTAAACAGTTGTGGTCCCAGTACCGATCCCTGTGGCACACCACTAACCATCGATTTCCAACCCGAAAAGGACCCATTTATCCCGACTCTCTGCTTTCTGTTAGCCAGCCAATTCTCTATCCATGCTAATACATTTCCTCTGACTCCGCATACCTCTATCTTCTGCAGTAACCTTTTGTGTGGCACCTTATCGAATGCCTTTTGGAAATCTAAATACACCACATCCATCGGTACACCTCTATCCACCATGCTCGTAATATCCTCAAAGAATTCCAGTAAATTAGTTAAACATGATTTCCCCTTCATGAATCCATGCTGCATCTGCTTGATTGCACTATTCCTATCTAGATGTCCCGCTATTTCTTCCTTAATGATAGTTTCAAGCATTTTCCCCACTACAGATGTGAAACTAACCGGCCTATAGTTACCTGCCTTTTGTCTGCCCCCTTTTTTAAACAGAGGTGTTACATTAGCTGCTTTCCAATCCGCTGGTACCTCCCCAGAGTCCAGAGAATTTTGGTAGATTATAACGAATGCATCTGCTATAATTTCCGCCATCTCTTTTAATACCCTGGGATGCATTTCATAAGGACCAGGGGACTTGTCTACCTTGCGTCCCATTAGCCTGTCCAGCACTACCCCTCTAGTGATAGTGATTGGCTCAAGGTCCTCCCTTCCCACATTCCTGTGACCAGCAATTTTTGGCATGGTTTTTGTGTCTTCCACTGTGAAGACCGAAGCAAAATAATTGTTTAAAGTCTCAGCCATTTCCACATTTCCCATTATTAAATCCCCCTTCTCATCTTCTAAGGGACCAACATTTACTTTAGTCACTCTTTTCCATTTTATATATCTGTAAAAGCTTTTACTATCCGTTTTTATGTTTTGCGCAAGTTTACCTTCATAATCTATCTTTCCTTTCTTTATTGCTGTCGTTTAAAATTTTCCCACTAACCTTGACGACCTTATACGCATTGGTTTTTAATTTGATACTCTCCTTTATTTCCTTGGTTATCCACGGCTGGTTATCCCTTCTCTTCCCGCCCTTCTTTTTCACTGGAATATATTTTTGTTGAGCACTATGAAAGAGCTCCTTAAAAGTCCTCCACTGTCCCTCAATTGTGCCACCGTTTAGTCTGTGTTTCCAGTCCACTTTAGCCAACTCTGCCCTCATCCTACTGTAGTCCCCTTTGTTTAAGAATTGTACGCTCGTTTGAGACACTACTTCCTCACCCTCAATCTGTATTACAAATTCAACCGTACTGTGATCACTCATTCCGAGAGGATTTTTTACTAGGAGATCGTTTATTATTCCTGTCTCATTACACAGGACCAGATCTAAGATAGCTTGCTCCCTTGTAGGTTCTGTAACATACTGTTCTAAGAAACAATCCCGTATGCATTCTATGAATTCCTCCTCCAGGCTACCTGTCGCCTATTCTTCCAGGAGCTTGTCTAAGGCTGAGGGGGCCGACAGCATGATTGAGAAAGAGGCATTAGCGTGTTTGCTCGGGGTAAAGAAAATACATCAGTACCTGTTTGGCCTCAAATTTGAGCTGGAAACCGATCACAAGCCCCTCACATCACTTCGCTGAAAACAAGGGGACAAATACTAATGCCTCAGCCCACATACAAAGGTGGGCACTCGCGCTATCAGCTTATAGCAATACTAGCCGCCACAGGCCAGGCTCTCAGTCAGCTACCATTGCCCACCATGGGGGTGGAAATGGCACAGCCTGCAAACTTGTTGATGGTGGCGCAGCCCGCAGACTTGTTGATGGTAATGGAAGCGTTTGAAAATGGTAAATCACCTGTCACGGCCCACCAGATTCGGATTTGGACCAGCCAAGATCCTCTGCTGTCCCTAGTAAAAAAAACTGTGTGCTGCATGGGAGCTGGGCCAGCATCCCCGTTGAAATGCAAGAGCTAATCAAGCCGTTCCAGCGGCGAAAGGACGAGCTGACCATTCAGGCAGACTGCCTGTTGTAGGGTAACCGCGTAGTGCTACCAAAAAAGAGCAGGGAGACGTTCATCTCGGATCTCCACAGCACACACCCGGGTATAGTAATGATGAAAGCGATAGCCAGAGCCCACGTGTGGTGGCCCGGTATCGACTCTGACTTAGAGTCCTGTGTACAGCAATGCTGCTTATGTGCTCAGTTGAGCAAAGCGCCCAGAGAGGCACCACTAAGTTTGTGGTCCTGGTCCTCCAGACCATGGTCAAGGATCCATGTCGACTATGTGGGCCCGTTTCTCGGTAAAATGTTCCTGGTGGTGGTGGATGCTTTTTCAAAATGGATTGAATGTGAAATAATGTTGGGAAGCACCGCCACCACCACCATTGAAAGCCTGAGGCCCATGTTTGCCACCCACGGCCTGCCTGACATACTGGTCAGTGACAACGGGCCATGTTTCACCAGTGCTGAATTTAAAGAATTCATGACCCACAATGGGATCAAACATGTCACCTTGGCTCCGTTTAAACCAGCCTCCAATGGGCAGGCAGAGCAGGCAGTACAAACAATCAAACAGAGCCTTAAATGAGTCACAGAAGGCTCACTCCAAACCAGCCTGTCCCGAGTACTGTTCAGCTACCGCACGAAACCGCACTCACTCACAGGGGTGCCCCCGGCTTTCCTCATGAAAAGGACACTTAAAACCAGACTCTCGCTGGTTCACCCCAACCTGCATGATCAGGTAGAGAGCAGGCGGCAGCAACAAAATGTAAATGATGGTCCCGCCACTGTGTCACGGGAAATTGATCTGAATGAACCTGTGTATGTGCTAAATTATGGACATGGTCCCAAGTGGATCGCGGGCATGGTGATAGCTAAAGAAGGGAATAGGGTGTTTGTAGTTAAACTAGACAATGTACAAATTTGCAGAAAGCACCTGGACCAAACGAGGCTGCGGTTCACAGACTGCCCTGAATAACCCACAGCAGACACCACCTTTTTCGAGCCCACAACACACACCCAAAGGATCAACGACACCACCCCGGACCAGGAAATCGAACCCATCACGCCCAACAGCCCAGCAAGGCCAGGCTCACTTTGCAGCCCTTCAGGGCCAACAACACTCCAGCCCAGCGAGGGCACAGCCAACACACCAAAACAGGTGTGGACCGCCTCGGTACAGGCATTTGTACCGTGGCGGTCCACCAGGGAAAGAAAGGCTCCCGACCGCCTTACCTTATAAATAGTTTTCACTTTGACTTTGGTGGGGGGAGTGATGTTGTTTATCTGTAAAGCATGCACTCCCATGTTCCGCCACCAGGGAGCTCATCTCCTGAAGTCCCAAGGGATCCCAGCATCCCTTGGGAGCACTGTATATAAGCCGGCCCCTAAAGCCTGTTCCTCACTCTGGAGTGTCTTATTATAGACTGAGGTTACTGTTACTTTAACCTCCCTGTGTGCAGCCTCATCTGTGTTAGGAACACAATAGGCAGAGTCTCGGTTCAGGAGATCTTTGAAGTGCTCCTTCCAACGGGTCCTGACTGCCTCGGTGTCCTTGATGAGTGTCTCCCTGTTCTTGGCCAGTAGTGAGGTGGGGCCTTGTGTGTTTGGGCTGTAGGTGGCCTTGACTGTGATGAAGAATCCTCGCACATCATGGCTGTTGGCCAGCTGCTGAATCTCTTGTGCTTTCTTCACCCACCATCTATGCTTTAGGTCCTGGGTTTTTTGTTGGACCTCAGCCTTGAGCCGTCTGTATGCTGCTTTGCTGCTCCCATGTTGGTTGTTGTTTAAGACTCAGAAATGCCCTGCGCTTGCGATTTATTAGCTCTTGAATCTCCTGGATTCTCGTCAAACCAGTCCTGGTATTTCCTGGTTGAGTGACCGAACATTTCTTTGCAGGCAACTGGTTATGGTGGCCTGGAGGGCAGACCAAGCACTGTGGGTATTTTGCGTCTCAGGGTCATCAAGGGTCGCCAGGTTAACAGTGAGGCGCTGGCTGTATAGGGCTCTCTTAGCTTGGTCTTTGAGTGCCCTGGCATTGATTTTTTTTGCGGAAATGCTTCTGCTGCCGTCGCCGCTTTGGGGCTGTGCTGATGTTGATGATGGAACGGATTAGGTGCTGGTCCATCCAGCAGTCATCAGCTCCTGTCATGGCACGGGTGATGCGCACATCCTTGCGATCCCTGGCTCGAATGATGACATAGTCGAGCAGGTGCCAGTGTTTGGAGCGAGGGTGTTGCCACGATGCCTTGTACTTGTCCCTCTGGCGGAACAAGGTGTTAGTGATGACAAGGTCGTGTTCTAGGTATTTTGTCAGGAGCAGGGTACCGCTGGAGTTGATTTTCCCTACCCCCGCTCTGCCGATCATGCCTCCCTTTAAGTGTCAACCACATATTGCCACATGTCGGCTCAACCAGGTAGGGGTAGCAGTTTACATGAGTGGAGCTTTTACTACATGGTCATTTTCATAGTACTAGCCCATAAATTTTCAAGATTATCAAGTTCAATTTCACAATATGCTATCGTGGAATTTTCTGGCTTTCTTGTCTGGGTTCATAATCACCACACTATCATACCCCAAATAAGCAGACTGCTAGAAATCGATATTTTTCAACAGAAGTTGTTATAATTAAATAGGACCCAACTGTTGCCAATGAACTGGAAGTAGTTGCACAGTGTTTTTTTTATTGGATTCGATTTTTTTTAAAGCATGGAGACTATGCTGTGAAGCTGTTCATTGCTCTGTGAAGAAGCTGTCAGTCATGTCGGGATGTGCCTATTTTGTATAGGTTCTGTTTACTTTTTAATTGGGATGAAATTTTATAAAATAACATGGACATCATGTCGCCTGAAGAAAGTTTGGAGGCTCGGTTTGAAAAAAATTGAAAGTTATATGTTCCCAAGTGGTGGGTGGAATGTATTTGCTTCATGGGTTCTTTGCTTAAGAATTCATAGCAACATATTGCGCTTAAGAACTAGTTGGTTTATTAGCAAAGGTTTAACAATCACATTACACATTACCAGTTCATCCACCAGGCTCACAACCACCTGCCTCATCATGGGTCCCCTGAAATCAACTGCCTGGGGTTTTAATGAGTCTTGTGAACATCACGTGACTGGCTCAGCCACTCCCAACTCAACTCTACAAACCTGTGAACATTACACAGCTTCCCCTTTTTTTTAGAAGCAAGATATTTATACACTATTTTAAAAGTTAACTTATCATGATTACAATTTTAGAAATTCGATTGCTGACTCTGAATATCTTGTTGTAAGCTTTTAGCTTCTTCCTGCTCTGCCCTCCATTTCTTTGTAGTTGGCTGGCTATGCCCATTTTCTATGTTCTTATTTGACTCTGGAGACCGTCTTGGGGAATTTCTGTTTTCAGGGCATGTAGCTCAGGATTCCTGCCCTCTAACTTCCAGTGTCCTCTTGATTTTACTTGGAACCCTTACATCCGTCCTACTGTTCCCTTTCTTCCTAAGATCTTGATTTTCCGAGTTATCAATATCCTGTCTAGTTGGTTTGCGTTTCTTCGTTGATCCTCTCAACTGAACCCCAACTCCACCTCGCCCCCGGAAGACACAGCGTCTCTGCGAGATTGGCCTATACCCGCAGAACCGCCTTCAGCTGCTGCAGCTGAGTTGGTAGGGATATGGACGTTGCGACCATTGTGTCTGTTGAAGTACTTGGACCTGCCAACTCACTCTGATCATCGTCCAAGTCAGGCTCATGATCATCTACTCGTGGTACCGAAGGTGCATCATTCGCTAGAAACATTTGATTCACATAAACCTTCATGATGTATTCACCATTTTATAATTTTATAAACCTGTTATTTATGCAATAAAGGTTCAAACTGAGTACTGTTTAACTGAGCAAGATACAACCTTGGCTCTGCTTTATTTAGGCCCAAAGTGTCTGACTCAAAAATGGCTGGCCTTTTATACCAGAGCGCACCATATGTGCGCTGCTCATTGGCCTCCAACAATGACACCATCTGGTGGCTACAAACAGCATGTACATACATGACAATACCCTCCTCTGAGATTTTATCACAGTCTTTCACCGGTTGAGACGGTCCAGTGCTTTATGCTCCCAGGTTGACCGTCTCAGTTCGATTTCGGCCTTGGGTGAATGTGCGGAGTCTGTTGTGGCTAGTGGCTGGATGGCTGACTTGTTGGGGGTGGCAGTGGCCATGTCAGGAATTGCAAGTCCATTTTTATTGAACACGTCTGTGAAATTCCAGGTTCACTGATGACCCTTGAGTCCACTGAAGGCTGCTGGTAGGTTGGTTGGTCGTCGACGGTTTCTTCGTCCGACTGCTCTGGCTCGTCTGTGTGCCTCAGCTTTGTTTGATCCATGTGTTTCCTGCAAGTTTGCCCATTCTTGAGCTTAATAACAAATACTCTGTTGCCCTCCTTGGCCATGACCGTACCAGCGATCCATTTGGGACCCTGACCATAATTCAACACATATACAGGATCATTAACAGAAATCTCGCGTGACACAGTTGCGCGATCGTGGTACCCTTGTTGACTCTGTCTTCTGTATTCAACATGATTATTTAAATCCAGGTGTACAAGAGATAACTTGGTCTTAAGACCTCTTTTCATCATGAGTTCAGCAAGCGAGACCCCTGTGAGTGTGTGAGGCCTTGTCCTGTAACTCAGCAGTATGCAAGACAAGTGGGTCTGCAGTGACCCTTGGGTTACTTTCCTCATGCTTTGCTTGATAATTTGTACTGCACGTTCTGCTTGCCCGTTGGACGCAGGCTTGAACGGTGCTGACCTTACATGTTTTATGCCGTTAAGTTTTACAAACTCCTGAAACTCCTGACTGGTAAAGCACGACCCATTGTCACTCACCACTATGTCAGGCAGACCATGTGTTGCAAACATGATATTGAGATTATCTATGATTGTTGTGGAAGTACTGGATGACATGATTATGCATTCTATCCACTTCGAATAAGTATCCACCACCACTAAAAACATCTTGCCCAGGAAGGGACCTGCAAAATCTACATGGATCCTGGACCAAGGTTTGGATGGCCATGACCACAGACTCAGCAGCGATTCCATTGGTGCTTTGCTGAGCTGCAGGTGTTGCACTGATGCATGCATGCTTCCAGCTCAGAATCAATTCCTGGCCACCATACGTGGGACCTGGCGATAGCCTTCATCATCACTATACCAGGATGTGTGCTGTGTAACTCACACACAAACTCTCTCCCTTTCTTAAGCATTACAATTCAATTGCCCCACAATATGCAATCTGCCTGAATAGACAGTTTGTCCTTGTGATGGATGTACAGTTTGGCCTCCTCGCACATTTGCTTAGGTATGGCAGACCAATCCTCTTTGAGGATGCACCACCGATAATATCGGGTCCTGGCTGGTCCAGGTCTTAACTTGTTGAACCGTGACAGGGGTACCTTCACTCTCAAAAGCATCCATGATTAACATTAAATCTGCTGCTTGTGGCGTTTCCACCTCCAGTGTGGGCAACAGCAACCAGCTCAAAGCATCGGCACAACTCTCTGTGCCAGGTCTGTGGCGAATGACATAATCATTGGCAGATAATGTCAGCGCCCACCTTTGGATGCGGGATGAAGCGTTGGTATTGATACCTTTACTCTTGGAAAACAACGAAATGAGTGGCTTGTGATTGGTCTCTAATTCGAACCTCAGATCGAACAGGTGTTGATGCATCTTTTTAACACCGTACACACATGCTAAAGCTTCTTTTTCTACCATACTATAGGCTCTTTCTGCTTTAGACAAACTTTTGGATGCATATGCGACAGGTTGAAGTTTCCCCGACTCATTGGCTTGTTGTAACGCGCAACCAATTCCATATAACGATGCGTCACAGGCCAAAACTAAACGTTTACATGGGTCATAATGTACCAGCAGCTTATTCGAGCAAAGCAGATTGGGGGCTTTCTTGAAAGCTCTGTCTTGCAATGCACCCCACACCCAGTTGTTGCCTTTTCTCAATAGCAGGTGCAGTGGTTCAAGTAAGGTGCTCAATTTCGGTAGGAAGTTACCAAAGTAGTTGAGTAGACCCAGGAACGAACGCAGCTCCGTCATGTTCTGTACCTTGCGAGCATTCTTGATGGCTTTGGTTTTCACGTCAGTAGGTCTGATGCCATCAGCGGTGATTTTCCTCCTGAGGAATTCGACCTCCGGTGCCATGAAGACGCACTTCGAGCATTTCAGTCTGAGTCCCATCTGCCCAAACGCAGTAGAACCTCTTCAAGGTTGTTCAAATATTCCTTGGAGCCATGACCGGTGATCAGGATATAATCTTGGAACATGGCGGTTCTAGGAATGGACTTCAGTAGACTTTCCATTTTCCTCTGGAATATTGCTGCAGCCGAGCGAATTCCAAATGGGCACCTGTGGTAACTAAACAGTCCTTCGTGCGTGTTAATGCACATAAGTCTCTTTGACATCTTGACCAACACCTGCGACATTTAGGCCAATGTCAAGTCCAGTTTTGTGAACGACTTCCCTCCGGCTAGTGTCACAAACAAGTTATCAGCTTTCAGTAACGAGTACTGATCTTGTTTCGAAACTCTGTTGATCGTAGCCTTGTAGTCTCCACAGATTCTGACTGTGCCATCACTTTTCAGCACAGAAACAATGGGGCTGGTCCATTCATTAAATTCAACTGTTGATATGATGCCTTCACGCTGGAGTCTGTCCAGTTCAATTTCGAACTTCTCCCTCATCATATATGGCATTGCCCGAGCTTTATGATGGACGGGTCTTGCATCTGAGTCCATGTGGATCTGCACCTTGGTTGCCGTAAAGTTGCCAATACCCAGTTTGAACAGCGAGGGGAACTTGCTCAATACTTGGGCACATGTATCTTCCTCCGACGACAACACCTTTATGTCGTTCCAGTTGCATCTGATTTTCTCCAACCAGCTCCTGCCAAGCAGCGTTGGGCCATTGCCTGGAACAATCCACAGCGCTAACTCGTGAACCGCACCGTTATACGACACATTAATTTGTGCACTGCCAATCACCTTTATCAGTTCTTTGGTGTACGTGCGTAGCTTGGCGTTGACAGGGCTCAGCCTGGGCCTCACAGTCTTAGTATCCCACAGCTTATTAAATGCCCTCTCATTCATGATCGATTGACTCACCGTGTGTCCAGTTCCATCGATACCGGTATCCCGTTAAACTTCACATTAATCAAAATTGGTTGACTCTTGGTCCTGAAAGAGTACAACCCATACACTTCCTTCTCTGGCATCTCGGATTGTGTATCAGGATCCCCGCTAGTCTGACTCGCATCCTCCACGTGGTGTGTCGCAGTTCGCTTGCTCATCTGCGGACACTTGCGCTGGAGATGCCCCATTCTCAGACAGCCTTTGCAACTATATTGCTTAAATCGGCACTGCTGGTGCCGATGATTTCCCCACAATGCCAACATGGAGAAGTTGGATACATTCCCTCTGGCGGACTTTGGGCAGCCACAGGTTTCGCGAACGCAGCCGGATAGGCCCTGCATGTGCCGCTCTGCCGAACGCCAAATCATTCGCGAATGCAGCTGGATAGGCCCTGCCACGTGCCGCTCCGCCAAATGCTGAATCAATTGCATTTACAGCACTTGCCGAGGTTCGGTTCTTCACCAATATTTGCTTTAAACTCCTGTCCGTCATCATACATGATTGAACGATCTGAATGGCCCTTTTTAAATCCAACTCCTCCACCGCCAGAAGTTTGCGCAGGATCATCTCGTGGTTGATACCGATAACAAAGAATTCCCACAGCATTTCTGCCAACACTGTCCTGAACTTGCATGGTCCCGCTAGATGTCTCAGGTCGGCAACGAATTCCGCCGCGCTCTCACCCTCCGATCAAACATGTGTATAAAACCTGTATCTCAAGATGATGATGCCGTCGTCTGGCTTGAGGTGCTCCCATACCAATGTACACAACTACTCGTATGTTTTCTCTGTTGCATCACTAAGCATGAGTAGATTCTTTATCAGACCGTAGACATTTGAACCACACACAATGAGGAACACGGCCTGGCGCCGATCTGCATCGTCGACCCCCTTCATTTTGTTGGCCACGAAATACTGGTTCAATGGCTCACAAAATCTGCCCAATCTTCTCTGTCTGCTCTAAAAATCCAATCGTGCTCATTTTGCAAACAAAGGTTCTTGTAATCTCATCACCAAATGTTGTGTATGCAATAAAGGTTCAAACTGAGTACTGTTTAACTAAGCAAGGTACAACCTTGGCTCTGCTTTATTTAGGCCCAAAGTGTCTGACTCACCAAATGGCTGGCCTTTTATACCAGAGCTGCACCATGTGCGTGCTGCTCAGTGGCCTTCAACAATGACACCATCTGGTGGCTACAAACAGTATGTACATACATGACAAAACCCCACAGAGCTGTACCGTTTTGTCCACCTTCGGAACTACAACTAACGGGGTGGCCCAGTCACTCCTATCAGCCTTCACTAAAACTCTGTTATTCTCCAACTTACCAAGCTCTCGTTCATCCTGCGATTTTAATGCATATGGTTTGACATCTGACCTAATCCGAATATGTGCATTGTATCCCTTGATGCCTTCATATGAGTCCTCAAACATGTTAGCATATTTCTCCAGCAGAGTTAAGCCAAGACTTAACGATTTCTGTACTACAGACGGTGTACCAATTCAAACAAAGCAGTCAGCCAATCTTTGCCCATAAGTGTCGGCCGATTGACTTATTTCACTATAATAATAGGTAATCTTGCTTGTTACCCCTGCTATTGTACTGTTTCCAAGCATCTGCAATTTTTGCCCTGAATATGTTTTCAGCTCTGCTGAGCTCATTTTTAGTGGTATGCCCTGAGATTCTTGTAATACACATTCTGACTCATTATTGAGCAATAAGCCACTATATCTATTGTCATATTAATCCATCGATTATTAATCAGTACTAATGTTTTGAAATCCTGACATAAGTAATGTACTGCCTCCCCATTCACTGCATATACACCAAAACCTACACTATTCTGATCGGTTTCCACCCAGTGACGTCTTTGATTATCGTTGGGGCTATCCTTGGATTTACATGCGGCTGCAATGTGTCCCCTTACTTGGCTGACACTGTTGTGCGGTATGGTTGCCATCACACCTATGACATCTATTTTCTTGGTTCATATCTCTCCCTCCGACTAGGGCTCACCCTCTTCTGCGTTTCTATAGCCATGGTGTGTCCGGACGGCAGACGAATCCCCTCCGCGCAGTACTGAAAGGCACGGAGGGGATTTCCTGGACGTGGCTCAAGTTGTGAGGCACCGGCTCCCGAGGGATGTTTCGGGGCTTGGCACCGATGAGGAATTCCGTCCAGATGGGGGTCAGTTCAGATGGGATCGTCAGATGGGAGCATAGAAACATAGAAACATAGAAACATAGAAAATAGGTGCAGGAGTAGGCCATTCGGCCCTTCTAGCCTGCACCGCCATTCAATGAGTTCATGGCTGAACATTCAACTTCAGTACCCCATTCCTGCTTTCTCGCCATACCCCTTGATCCCCCTAGTAGTAAGGACCTCATCTAACTCCTTTTTGAATATATTTAGTGAATTGGCCTCAACAACTTTCTGTGGTAGAGAATTCCACAGGTTCACCACTCTCTGGGTGAAGAAGTTCCTCCGCATCTCGGTCCTAAATGGCTTACCCCTTATCCTTAGACTGTGACCTCTGGTTCTGGACTTCCCCAACATTGGGAACATTCTTCCTGCATCTAACCTGTCTAACCCCGTCAGAATTTTAAACGTTTCTATGAGGTCCCCTCTCATTCTTCTGAACTCCAGTGAATACAAGCCCAGTTGATCCAGTCTTTCTTGATAGGTCAGTCCCGCCATCCCGGGAATCAGTCTGGTGAACCTTCGCTGCACTCCCTCAATAGCAAGAATGTCCTTCCTCAGGTTAGGAGACCAAAACTGTACACAATACTCCAGGTGTGGCCTCACCAATGCCCTGTACAACTGTAGCAACACCTCCCTGCCCCTGTACTCAAATCCCCTTGCTATGAAGGCCAACATGCCATTTGCTTTCTTAACCGCCTGCTGCACCTGCATGCCAACCTTCAATGACTGATGTACCATGACACCCAGGTCTCTTTGCACCTCCCCTTTTCCTAATCTGTCACCATTCAGATAATAGTCTGTCTCTCTGTTTTTACCACCAAAGTGGATAACCTCACATTTATCCACATTATACTTCATCTGCCATGCATTTGCCCACTCACCTAACCTATCCAAGTCGCTCTGCAGCCTCACAGCATCCTCCTCGCAGCTCACACTGCCACCCAACTTAGTGTCATCCGCAAATTTGGAGATACTACATTTAATCCCCTCATCTAATCATTAATGTACAGTGTAAACAGCTGGGGCCCCAGCACAGAACCTTGCGGTACCCCACTAGTCACTGCCTGCCATTCTGAAAAGTACCCATTTACTCCTACTCTTTGCTTCCTGTCTGACAACCAGTTCTCAATCCATGTCAGTACACTACCCCCAATCCCATGTGCTCTAACTTTGCACATCAATCTCTTGTGTGGGACCTTGTCGAACGCCTTCTGAAAGTCCAAATATACCACATCAACTGGTTCTCCCTTATCCACTCTACTGGAAACATCCTCAAAAAATTCCAGAAGATTTGTCAAGCATGATTTCCCTTTCACAAATCCATGCTGACTTGGACCTATCATGTCACCTCTTTCCAAATGCACTGCTATGACATCCTTAATAATTGATTCCATCATTTTACCCACAACCGATGTCAGGCTGACCGGTCTATAATTCCCTGTTTTCTCTCTCCCTCCTTTTTTATAAAGTGGGGTTACATTGGCTACCCTCCACTCCATAGGAACTGATCCAGAGTCAATGGAATGTTGGAAAATGACTGTCAACGCATCCACTATTTCCAAGGCCACCTCCTTAAGTACTCTGGGATGCAGTCCATCAGGCCCTGGGGATTTATCGGCCTTCAATCCCATCAATTTCCCCAACACAATTTCCCAGCTAATAAGGATTTCCCTCAGTTCCTCCTCCTTACTAGACCCCCCGACCCCTTTTATAACCGGAAGGTTGTTCGTGTCCTCCTTCGTGAATACCGAACCAAAGTACTTGTTCAATTGGTCCGCCATTTCTTTGTTCCCCGTTATGACTTCCCCTGATTCTGACAGGTGCATACATTACAGTGGCGAATGGCAACATAGAGTGGAGCTGAAATGTCGGGAACAAGGAGCGGGGCTGAAATGTCAGGAACAAGGAGCGGGGCTGAAATGTCAGGAACAAGGAGCAGGGCTGAAATGTCGGGAACAGGGAGCGGGGCTGAAATGTCGGGAACAAGGAGCGGGGCTGAAATGTCGGGAACAGGGAGCGGGGCTGAAATGTCAGGAACAAGGAGCGGGGCTGAAATGTCGGGAACAGGGAGCGGGGCTGAAATGTCGGGAACAGGGAGCGGGGCTGAAATGTTGGGAACAGGGAACGGAGCAAGCAGAAACATCATCGAAATTTCAAGATTTTCTGCACAGCTTCCAGTCATTGAAATCAGCTTTCGGTTCATTGGCAGAAGTCACTTTGAATTAAATAATCTACTTTGCAGTTCTTTTTAGAGGTTAGAGTTGTAAAATGCATTATTCTGAGCAACATTCATACAAATTATTATGAAAGGTTAACAAAGACTCTATTGGGCTAAAGGGCAGGCTTTTATAGCGAAGACCAAAAACCCCAAACTTAAGAAAATATTAAATTAACTTACACCTTTCCTTCTTCACTAATCATCTAGCAATAGCACTCTCACAGATCTAAATTACACCATTCAGGACTTTGCATTTAGGTGCTCACCAACCCATGATTTTCCCCTTATTCATTATCGTGCACATGAAAACCTTAGGCAAGCAGAAAACCATGGCCACCATATATAAATATAGGAATATTTTTCCAGAACTCCTCTCCTTACTCAAATTATTTCCTTCATTTTCTGCTGTTCTTATTTTTCTATTTTCTCTCAAGTGCACACAGATATATATATATATATATATATATAAAAGCAAAATACTTCGAATGCTGGAATCTGAAATAAAAACAGAAAATGCTGGAAATACTCAGCTGGTTAGGCAGCATCTGTGGAGAGCTGCCTAACCTACTGAGTATTTCCAGCATTTTTTGTTTTTACACATATATTCAGTTGCCCTCCCAACCATTTGGATCATATTACAAAATAAACAAGAAATACAAAATTTCAAGTGCAAAGTTCCCATATTAGCACTGACTTTAAACCCAAACAAAAAAAAACATTTTTATCTGGCTCTATTTTGATATACATTGAATAGAACAAATTTCAAATAAAAGATTAGAACCTGAATTTTCCAATTGCTCTTAATGATTGGATGGATTTAAGATAATCATGCAAAATATTGTGCCAGTAAATTTATAAATGAATTTACAACCAGTTGAAATGTTCTACTCTATGTTAATATTAATTTTGATGTTAAAATACTTGAGTGCTAATTAATTCTAGAGTTGAGGACTGAATGGTAGGAACATCATCCTCCCCTGCTCCTCCCCACACCCACTTTAGACCCTGGTTACGATTTTCAAGAAATCGCAAGAATAACTGATACCGGATTTAGGCCAACTTGAATTACCACTGTTAATATGTTCTCAGAAGCACATCCCCATTGAAATCACTCATGTAGCAATGCATGGAAGAGGTAGACAAATTGCCACCTTCCATGCTCCAAGGATTTTCTTATCTCTTATTCAAAGGTAAAGACTGCAGAAATTAGAGTACAAAAGGTCACAGGGTCAGACTGCCTGTAGTTCTGCACAAGGGGTGCAGGCAGCGCCTGGTCCATCTCAGAAATCGGGGTCTCCAGAATAGAATGGGCATGGGTCTCGCTGTCCCGCTCGCACACTGGTATTTGAATGTGGAAGGCGAGGAGGCCAGAGGTGGACCTAGCAGTGTCAGAGGAGGGAAATTCAGGCAGGATGCCAGGGGATATTTCAGCCCTTGGAATCAGGTGCACTTAGCTCTTTGACTGAGTTCCTGATATGTGCTGCTGTCATGCAAAGCACTGCTTTGGGAGTGCTAAATCATAAAATTTATCCTATAATCATAGCAGAACATTGCCATTTCCTATTAAAGAAGATCTCCCCTGGCAACCAACCTCATGTTATTAAGATGGTTCCTGGGATCGTCTCTCTGGTTTAGGAGACTGATTGGTCTTAAGTGCAATTATTGTCTCTGGTTATGCAATTTTAACACACATTTTTGTTTGCCAGATATTATTATTGTCAATTGAGCATTTTTTTGTGCAAAAATAAAAGTGAACTCTGCATCTTTGAAGCTAGTTATTTTCATGCTGTTTTTGTTATGTTTATCCTTTTTATGGACTCATTGAGATGATCCCAGTAAATCACCCCAACCCCCCATCCCTAGTTATCACCACTTTCCAACTTTTCAAAAAAAACACACTAACTCCTTTTCCATGCCAGTAGTTAGCATTCCTGACCCTTGGCTTTTACCTATTGTCCTCTCCTTATCCTAGTTTTGTCCAGTTCTATCAATATTTTCCAGATTCACTCTGCAATGAAAGGTCTACACCTGAAATATTAATAGTGTTTACTCTTCAGAAGCTAAAGAAGGAGAAATTCGGTCACGCCTCTTTTGGGGCGGTAACCCAGGCGGAGCAGTAATTTTAGCGCCTTGAAAATGTTTGCGCCCGCCGCCCAGAAATTTGTCAGAATTGATCGAAGAGCTGACAGTGGTGTTAAATCAATCAGGTGGGGGGGAGCAATAACGAAAGTTTGGTTGGTAAATTTGGCGGACCCATTGCGCTTGCGCGAAACTCCGATTCAGATCCGGGAAAAGCCAAGTCTTAAAGGCGCAGTATAGTAATGCACCCATTAAAGTTTTCAAAATCACTTTTTCTAAAGCTAAACTTTTATTTCTGTCTGCCACTGCAAACATGGAGGCTAACGCACTGTGCTCTGTGTAAACGTTGCACTGACTGTGGTCTCCGAGGGAAGCGCTTCCTCATCCCTTTAAGTAACCACCAGTTAATGACTCTACAAGCTTGTACCGACTGTTTTTCCAGACATTGTTCTTAGCATCAGGATCGCACTGATCATCAGCAGCCAGGTGCTACTGGTTTGCGCCCCAGTGAGCCTCTAATGAATTTTCGGTCGGGGCGCTAAAAGCTGCACTCCCGGTCGGTAACTTCCTACCCTCCCATTCACGTCCCCTCTGGCTGCTAACCGAGGCGTTAGACAACTGAAAATCCAGCCAATGAATCTGCTGTGTTCTTCCAGCATTTTCTATTTTTATTTCTGATTTCTAGACGCAGTTTTTTCTTTTAATTCCCATAGATTTGAGTTTGATATTTTTCCCTCTAAATGCAGTTTTCAAAATGTACTTTGTCCCAAAAAGCACCAGATGAAATACATTTATGTCTGAGTTATAAATATAATATCGCTGTAGCAAAGTTTTATGGAAAGCCAGGCAGTTTAAAATGTTTCTTAAAATCCTCACTCACATCCCTATATGAGAGAAATGGAAAAATATACCAGTAATAGTGTTTGCAAAAGGAAATAGCTGGGAGAGCGCACGCCACTGAATCCAACCCCTCATACAGTAGCAGTCTTCTCTGATACATGTAATTTAACAGTGCCTTTGCAAAACTCTTTTGACTGTGCTTCTCAATACTTCTGTTATAGTAACTTATGCAGATTCTATGAATAGATACAGAATTTTTTTGTGTGAATATGAATAAATCATCTGTTCCTGACTATAAATGTTTCTTACAGAGCTGCACTGTGCAGATCTTGAAGGATAACAGCCTGATGCTGGATTAGTACTAACATAAAAAGCGAATAGATTTGTTTTTAAACATTAAGCAGTCATTTATTTCATTGTGATTTTCAAATCATCAAAACGGTGACTTCCATAATTAATGTAAATAAATTATCAGACAGAATTTTAAAAATGAATTTGCATTTCTTTAGTGCCTCTCACATCCTCGGGGTGTCCCAAACGTTTTCACAGCCAATGAATTGTTTTTTGAAGTCTAATCACTGTTGTTATGTAAGTAAACATGGCAGACAACATGCACACAACCAAGCAACAATGAGAGAAATGGCTAGTTCATCAGTTTTGAAGATGGTAGTTGAGGCATAAATGATGTTTACTACCGGATTACTACCTGAACCACGAGCAAATTTGCATAGGGTAAAATAGGGTCAGAGACATGAAAGTCTGGCTCAAAGATTAATGTGGGAGGAATGGGTTTCAATTCATGGGGCACTGGTACCAGTACTGGGATAGGAGGGAGCTGTTCCATTGGGACGGACTTCACTTGAACAAGGCTGGGACCAGTATCCAAGTGAATCAAATAACTAGGGCTGTAGATAGCGCTTTAAACTAAATAGTGGGGGGGAGGGATCCGGTGTGCGGAAATTTCAAAAGTCAAAGAAAAAGAAGGCAAAAGTGCAGGGTAGCGATAGGGGTAATGATAACCAGAGTGGGACAAGTAGGGACAGAGCATATACACATAAGACAAAATTAAAAGCTCTATATCTGAATGCACAAAGCATTCGTAACAAGATAGATGAGTTGACATAAATGGGTATGATTTGATTGCCATTACAGAGATGTGATTGCAAGGTGACCAAGGCTGGGAACTAAATATTATGGGGTATTTGCCACTTCATAAGGATAGGCAGAAAGGAAAAGGAGTTGGAGTAGCTCTGTTACTAAAGGATGAGTTCAATGCAGTGGTAAGAAATGATATTGTCTCAGAAGATCAAGATGTAGAATCAATTTGGGTGGAGATAAGAAGTAATAAGGGAAGGAAGTCACTGGTGGGAGTGGTCTACAGGCCCCCAAACAGTAGCCACTCTGTGGCACAGAGTGTAAATCAAGACATAATGGAGGCTTGTAAGAAAGGTACAGCAATAATCATGGGTGATTTTAATCATCATATTGATTGGACAAATCAAAGTGGCAATGGCAACCTTAAGGAAGACTTCATAGAGTGTATGCGGGATGGTTTCTTGGAACAATACATTGTGGAATCAACCAGGAAGCAAACCATTTTATATCTGGTAATGTGTAACGAATCTGGATTAATTAATGATCTTGGAGTGAAGGCTTCACTTAGGAAGAGTGATCATAACATGGTAGAATTTCAAATTCAGTTTGAGGGTGAGAAAGCAAGGTCTCAAACTAGTGTCCTACACTTAAATAAAAGTAATTACAAAGGTATGAAGGCAGAGTTGGTTAAAGAGAACTGGGAAAATATATTACATGGTAAGACTGTAGAAATGCAGTGGCAAACATTTAATGAGATATTTAATAATTCTCAGCAAAGATTTATTCCAGTGAAAAATAAAGATGCTAAGAGAAGGATGAACCATCCCTGGCAAATAAAGAAGTAAAGGATGATATCAAATTGAAAACAAAGGCATACACTGTTGCGAAGGACAGTGGAAGGCCAGAGGATTGGGAAATTTTTAGAAACCAGCAAAGGATGACTGAAAAATGATAAAGACAGAGAAGATAGCATATGAGAGTAAACTAGCAAGACATATAAAAACAGATAGTAAGAGCTTCTACAGGTATATAAAAAGGAAACCAGTAGCTAAAGGAAACATTGGTCCCTTAGAGGATGGGACTGGAGAATTAATAATGGGAAACAGAGAAATGGCAGAGATTTTAACAAATATTTTATATTGGTCTTCACGGTAGAGGACACTAAAAACATCCCAATAATTGATAATCATGGTGCTATAGGGAGGGAGGAACTTAAAACAATCACTAGCACTAGAGAAAAAGTACAAGGCAAACTGATGGGACTAAAAGTGGACAAGTTCCCTGGACCTGATGGCATGCATCCTGGGGTCTTAAAAGAAGTAGTTGCAGAGATAGTGGATGCATTGGTTGTAATCTACCAAAATTCCCTGAATTCTGGAGAGGTCCCAGTGGACTGAAAATCACAAATGTAACACTTCTATTTAAGAAAGGAGGGAGACAGAAAGCAGGGAAGTGTAGACCAGTTAGCCTAACATCTGTCATTGGGAAAATGCTGGAGTGCATTATTAAGGAAGTAATAGCAGGACATTTAGAAAATCATAATGCAGTCAAACAGAATCAGCATGATTTTTTGAAAGGGAAATCGTGTTTGACAAATCTGCTGGAGTTCTTTGAGGGTGTAACTAGCAGAGTGGATAAAGGAGACCCAGTTGATGCCACATATTTGGAATTCCAGAAAGCATTCGATAAGGTGCCACACAAAAGGTTACTCCACAAGATATAAGGTCACGGGGTTGGGGGTAATATATTAGTGTGGATAGGGGATTGGCTAACTAACAGAAAACTGAGAGTCGGGATAAATGGGTCATTTTTAGGTTGGCAAATTGTAACTAGTGGAGTGCCACAGGGATCGGTGCTGGGGACTTGGATGAAGGGACCGAGTGTAATGTAGCCCAATTTGCTGAAGAATATAAAGATAGGTGGGAAAGCAAGTTGTGAAGAGGACGCAAGGAATCTACAAAGGGATATAAATAGGCTCAGTGAGTGGGCAAAAATTTGGCGGATGGTCTATAATGTTGGAAATGTAATGAGACCAGAGGTTATCAGCTTTGATAGGAAAAATAAAAAAGCTAATTATTATTTAAATGGGGAACAATTATAAAATGCGAGAGTACAGAGGGATCTGGGGGTTCTTATTCATGAAATGCAAAAAGTTAGCAAGCAGGTACAGGAAATAATCAGGAAGGCAAATGGAATGTTAGCCTTTATTGCAAAGGGGATGGTGTATAAAAGTAGGGAAGTCCTGCTCCAACTGTACAGGACGTTGGTGAGACCACACCTGGAGTACTGCGTACAATTTTGGTCTCCTTATTTAAGGAAGGATATACTTGCATTGGAGGTTGTTCAGAGAAGGTTCGTGAGGTTGATTCCTGAGATGAGGGGGTTGTCATGTGAAGAGAGGTTGTGCAGGTTGGGCCTATACTCCTTGGAATTTAAAGACTGAGAGGTGATCTTATTGAAACGTATAATATTCTGAGGAGGCTTGATAGGGTAGCTGCAGAGAGGATGTTTCCCTTCTTGGAGGAATCTAGAATGAAGGGGCATAGTTTCAGAATAAGGGGTCGCCCATTTGAAACAGAAATGAGGAGGAATTTCTTCTCTTAGAGGTTCGTGAATCTTTGGAATTCTCTACCCCAGAGAGTTGTCTTTGAATGTATTTAAGGTGGAGAAAGACAGATTTTTGAATAATAAGGGAGTCAAGGGTTATGACGAACGGGTGGAGAAGTGGAGGTGAGAGCAGGATCACATTAGCTGTGATCTTATTGAATGGTGGAGCAGGCTCGAGGGGCCAAATGGCCTACTCCTGCTTCTATTTCTTATGTTCTTATATAAGAACATAAGAAATAGGAGCAGGAGTAGGTGATACGTCCCCTCAAGCCTGCTCTGCCATTCAATAATATCATGGCTGATCTGATCATAGACTCAGCGCCATTTCCCTGTCCGCTCCCCATAACCCCTTATCCCCTTATCGTTTAAGAAACTGTCTATTTCTGTCTTAAATTTATTCCATGTCCCAGCTTCCACAGCTCTAAGAGGCAGGGAATTCCACAGATTTACAACCCTCTGAAAGAAGAAATTTCTCCTCATCTCAGTTTTAAATGGGCAGTCCCTTAATCTAAGATCATGCCCTCTAGTTCTAGTCTCCCCCATCAGTGGATACATCCTCTCTGCATCCATCTTGTCAAGCCCCCTCATAATCTTATACATTTCTATAAGATCACCTCTCATTCTTCTGAATTCCAATGAGTAGAGGCCCAACCTACTCAACCTTTCCTGACTGGGGAATTAGCTCAAATGGTACAGCGCTTGCTTCGCATGTGAGAGGTAGTGGGATCGTTACCTGCATTCTCCATTTCTCTTTGTGGACAGACCTCCAAACAGTAGTAGTGATGTTGGGGAGGGCATCAAACAGGAAATTAGGGGTGCATGCAATAAAGGTGCAACAGTTATAATGGGTGACTTTAATATGCATATAGATTGGGCTAACCAAACTGGAAACAATACGGTGGAGGATGATTTCCTGGATTGCATAAGGGATGGTTTTCTAGACCAATATGTCGAGGAACCAACTAGGGGGGAGGCCATCTTAGACTGGGTGTTGTGTAATGAGAGAGGATTAATTAGCAATCTCGTTGTGCGAGGCCCCTTGGGGAAGAGTGACCATAATATGGTTGAATTCTACATTAGGATGGAGAATGAAACAGTTAATTCAGAAACCATGGTCCAGAACTTAAAGAAGGGTAACTTTGAAGGTATGAGGCGTGAATTGGCAAGGATAGATTGGCGAATGATACTTAAGGGGTTGACAGTGGATGGGCAATGGCAGACATTTAGAAACCGCATGGATGAACTACAACAATTGTACATCCCTGTCTGGCGTAAAAATAAAAAAGGGAAGGTGGCTCAACCGTGGCTATCAAGGGAAATCAGGGATAGTATTAAAACCAAGGAAGTGGCATACAAATTGGCCAGAAATAGCAGCGAACCCGGGGACTGGGAGAAATTTAGAACTCAGCAGAGGAGGACAAAGGGTTTGATTAGGGCAGGGAAAATAGAGTACGAGAGGAAACTTGCAGGGAACATTAAGACGGACTGCAAAAGCTTCTATAGATATGTAAAGAGAAAAAGGTTAGTAAAGACAAACGTAGGTCCCCTGCAGTCAGAATGCGGGGAAGTCATAACTGGGAACAAAGAAATGGCAGACCAATTGAACAAGTATTTTGGTTTGGTATTCACTAAGGAGGACACAAACAACCTTCCGGATATAAAAGGGATCAGAGGGTCGAGTAAGAAGGAGGAACTGAGGGAAATCCTTATTAGTCGGGAAATTGTGTTGGGGAAATTGATGGGATTGAAGGCCGATAAATCCCCAGGGCCTGATGGACTGCATCCCAGAGTACTTAAGGAGGTGGCCTTGGAAATAGCAGATGCATTGACAGTCATTTTCCAACATTCCATAGACTCTGGATCAGTTCCTATGGAGTGGAGGGTAGCCAGTGTAACCCCACTTTTTAAAAAAGGAGGGAGAGAGAAAACAGGGAATTATAGACCGGTCGGCCTGACATCGGTAGTGGGTAAAATGATGGAATCAATTATTAAGGATGTCATTTGGAAAGAGGTGACATGATAGGTCCAAGTCAGCATGGATTTGTGAAAGGGAAATCATGCTTGACAAATCTTCTGGAATTTTTTGAGGATGTTTCCAGTAGAATGGACAAGGGAGAACCAGTTGATATGGTGTATTTGGACTTTCGGAAGGCTTTCGACAAGGTCCCACACAAGAGATTAATGTGCAAAGTTAAAGCACATGGGATTGGGGGTAGTGTGCTGACATGGATTGAGAACTGGTTGGCAGACAGGAAGCAAAGAGTAGGAGTAAATGTGTACTTTTCAGAATGGCAGGCAGTGACTAGTGGGGTACCGCAAGGTTCTCTGCTGGGGCCCCAGCTGTTTACACTGTACATTAATGATTTGGACGAGGGGATTAAATGTAGTCTCCCCAAATTTGCGGATGACACTAAGTTGGGTGGCAGTGTGAGCTGCGAGGAGAATGCTATGAGGCTGCAGAATGACTTTTGATGGGTTCGGTGAGTGGGCAAATGCATGGCAGATGAAGTATAATGTGGATAAATGTGAGGTTATCCACTTTGGTGGTAAAAACAGAGAGACAGACTATTATCTGAATGGTGACAGATTAGGTAAAGGGGAGGTGCAACGAGACCTGGGTGTCATGGTACATCAGTCATTGAAGGTTGGCATGCAGATACAGCAGGCGGTTAAGAAAGCAAATGGCATGTTGGCCTTCATAGCGAGGGGATTTGAGTACAGGGGCAGGGAGGCGTTACTACAGTTGTATAGGGCCTTGGTGAGGCCACACCTGGATTATTGTGTACAGTTTTGGTCTCCTAACTTGAGGAAGGACATTCTTGCTATTGAGGGAGTGCAACGAAGGTTCACCAGACTGATTCCCGGGATGGCGGGACTGACATATCAAGAAAGACTGGATCAACTGGGCTTGTATTCACTGGAGTTCAGAAGAATGAGAGGGGATCTCATAGAAATGTTCAAAATTCTGATGGGTTTAGACAGGTTAGATGCAGGAATAATGTTCCCAATGTTGGGGAAGTCCAGAACCAGGGGTCACAGTCTAAGGATAAGGGTTAAGCCATTTAGGACCGAGATGAGGAGAAACTTCTTCACCCAGAGAGTGGTGAACCTGTGGAATTCTCTACCACAGAAAGTTGTTGAGGCCAATTCACTAAATATATTCAAAAAGGAATTAGATGTAGTCCTTACTACTAGGGGGATCAAGGGGTATGGCGAGAAAGCAGGAATGGGGTACTGAAGTTGCATGTTCAGCCATGAACTCATGGAATGGCGGTGCAGGCTCGAAGGGCCGAATGGCCTACTCCTGCACCTATTTTCTATGTTTCTATGTTTCTAAGTCAACCACCTCATCTCTGGAATCAACCTAGTGAACATTCTCTGAACTGCCTCCAAAGCAAGTATATCCTTTCTTAAATATGGAAACCAAAACTGCACGCAGTATTCCAGGTGTGGCCTCACCAATACCCTGTATAGCTGTAGCAAGACTTCCCTGCTTTTATACTCCATCCCCTTTGCAATAAAGGCAAAGATTCGATTGGCCTTCCTGATCACTTGCTGTACCTGTATACTATCCTTTTATGTTTCATGCACAAGTACCCCCAGGTCCCGCAGTACTGCAACACTTTGTAATCTTTCTCCATTTAAATAATAACTTGCTCTTTGATTTTTTTCTGCCAAAGTGCATGACCTCACACTTTCCAACATTATATTCCATCTGCCAAATGTTTGCCCACTCACTTAGCCTGTCTATGTCCTTTTGCAGATTTTTTGTGTCCTCCTCACACATTGCTTTTCCTCTCATCTTTGTATCATCAGCAAACTTGGCTACATTATACTCAGTCCCTTCTTCCAAGTCGTTAATATAGATTGTAAATAGCTGGGTTCCCAGCACTGATCCCTGCGGCACCCCACTAGTTACTGGTTGCCAGTATGACGTCTAGGACACTAGGAGAACTCTCCTGCTCTTCTAAAAATATGGATATTTTATTTCAACGTATGGAACCACGCCTTAATATTTCATCCAAAAGATAGCACCTCCAACAATGCTGCATGTGCTCGGTACTGCACTGAAGTATCAGCTTAGATTCGTAAGGACTGAATCTGTCATACATGTTTACTCTGTATATACTATGCTGGTACCACTAGAGGGTGCAACTGTGGGAGGCCCAGGCAGGAACTGTATAAAAGGCTGGTCACCACATTGCTGCCTCACTCTGAGTTACAATAAAGAGACTAAGGTCACAGCAGTTCAAGCACAGCACTAGGCCTTGTGGAGTTATTCTACAGATAAGTAAAGACATATTAACTGACGACGAGAACAGATCACGGACTTACACGCAGAGATGGCTGCCGTTGGTAGTTTAGAACAGTTTACAGAGGGTGAAGCCTTTACTCGGGTTTCGTTGGCCAGGTATCGCTTCTACACACATCGCTGCACCGAGGGCCAGGATTTAGCAGAATATGTCGCAGACCTACGAAGGCTCGCAGAACCGTGCGAATTTGGCGAACTCCTTAACAATGTGTTGCGGGACGTTTTCGCGACGGGACGGGACGGGACGTGGACCATCACCTTAAGCCAGGCATTCACGACCTCAATGTTCATATTCTCCCAGAATCAAAACTCACTGGCAAGTACTGTGCAGAAAATAACTGTTGATCAAAGAATTATTGCGACTCAGAGTCCGTCAAGGGGTGTAAATGTGAATCGTTTAACATGTGGGCATTGCGGGGGTAACCATCGATTCAGACACTATGTGTGCCAAGACTGCGGACCAAAGGGCCACCCACAGCGAATGTGCAGAAGAACTGTGACTCAAAATGTTACAGAGGAGTCGGCAGGAGGTTTCCGATCCAGCAAGGACCATAAAGTACAAGCTGGAGAGGCGACTCAGCCCGAGGAAGCAGTGCACAGGGTGCACACCTTCACTACCAAAAGTCCCCCCATGATGATGAAAGTCAAGAGAAATGGCATTCCTGTTTCAATGGAGTTGGACACGGGGGCGAGTCAGTCACTTATGAGCCAGAAGGCATTTGAGAGATTGTGGGGCAACAAAGAACAAAGACCCAAGCTGAATCCGATTCAGACAAAGCTGCGCACTTACACCAAGGAACTGATCCCAGTTATCGGCAGTGCGAACGTAAAGATATCCTATGATAGAGAGATACACGAATTGCCACTGTGGGTTCTACCAGGCGACGGGCCAATGCTACTTGGCAGAAGCTGGATGGGGAAAATTCAGTGGAACTGGGAAGACATCAGTGGACGATGTTTCCCGTGCTCAAGTGCTGAGCAAGTTTCCATCCCTATTTGAACCAGGCATCGGCAACTTCACAGGCGCCAAAGTGCAGATCTATTTGGTCCCCGAGGCACAGCCTGTTCATCACAAGGCTCGAGTGGTCCCTTACATGATGAGGGAGAAAGTGGAGATTGAATTGGACAGACTTATACGCGAGGGAATCACATCACCAGTCAAATTCAGTGAGTGGGCCAGCCCGATTGTTCCGGTACTTAAGAGCGATGACATGGTCAGAATCTGCGGCGACTACAAGATAATAATCAGCTGAGTTTCATTACAGGACCAGTACCCATTACCCAAAGCCGATGGTCTCTTTGTGGGTACTGGACCTGTAATGAAACACCACACTATCAGGCAGTGCATTCTAAATCCTAACCACGCGTTGTGTAAAAAAGTTTTCCCTCATGTCACCTCTTGTTCTTTTAAAATCACCTTAAATCTGTGCCCTCTGGTTATCAAGCCATCAGCCATCGAAAACAGTTTGTCTTTATTTACTCTATCTAAATCCTTCATGATTTTAAACATCTCGAATAAATCTCCTCTCAGCTTTTTTTCTGTTTTATGGAGAACAACCCCAGCTTCTTCAGTCTATCCACATAACTGTAATGCCTCATCCCTGGAGCAATTCTAGTAAATCTCCTCTACCCTCTCCAAAGCATTCACATCCTTCCTAAAGTGTGGTGCCCAGAATTGAACACAATACTCCAGCTGGAGCTGAACTAGTGATTTATATAAGTTTAGCATAACTTCCTGGCTGTTGTACGCTCTGCCCCTATTTATAAACCCCAGGAACCCATATGCTTTATTAACTGCTATGCTAACTTGTCCTTCCACCTTCAAAGATTTGCGCACAAGCACAGTTGGCC
This sequence comes from Pristiophorus japonicus, assembly GCF_044704955.1. Taxonomy (NCBI): domain Eukaryota; kingdom Metazoa; phylum Chordata; class Chondrichthyes; family Pristiophoridae; genus Pristiophorus; species Pristiophorus japonicus. The sequence continues at coordinate 11,345 of NW_027251171.1, read as the reverse complement.
TGTCTCTTCTTGCACTCCCTTTAAAATTGTACCATTTAGCTTGTAATGTCTTTCCTCATTCTTAGCACCAAAATGAATCACCTCACACTTTTCTGCGTTGAATTACATCTGACATTTATCCGCCATAATGCCCATCACCCATCTTCTGAAGGCCATCAAAATCATCATGAGTCCTGTGCAACAGAACTCGTGCGTGAATGCGCCCTCGGAGGAGCTGGCACCAAAGCTACCCTTTCCACCTGGCCTGGCTGGAGCCCCCTCGTGCCCGGTGGCTTACCATGTGCAGATCCCACCTCTATAATACCCTCTAAAGTACACGGAGTGCAATTTTCTGAGCTGGTGCCTGCGAGTGTCAGATGCAATGTCGGTGTGTCTTCTCTTCGATCACTGTCCTCTTCCATCACTTTGGGGACTGCCTGGCCAGGTTGGAGTTCTTGGATATATGAAAGGAGAAAGGCACAAGTGTCAGGTTGTAGTGAGGATAGGGGAGGGGGGTGGAAAGCAAGATATCCATGCATACATCATCAGCAGCTGTAAGTGAGAAACGATTGTGGGATGAGGAGGAAGTGGGATGTGAGAAGAAGGATTAAGTATGAGCATACCATCATTCTCAGCAATACTTTCAACTTCCTCATTCGCATGAACTCTGTGACTGCCCCTCCAATTTTGTCAAGAACTGCTTCCTCCAGCTCTGACAGGTTCTGAAATCTGGCTGCTGCTGCTTCTGGCAGTTGTGAGCCACCTTTGCCTGCAAGAGAAAGGGAAGTGTGTCAGTGAGTGTAGTGCAATGTGTTTGGGTGATGTGCTTGCCATGGTGTGAGATGTGGGTGTGAGTCTTGCAGCAGTGGTAATTGGGTGAGGGAAAAGTGAAGCTATGATTGTGTGGTATGAGTGGTGATTGTTAGAGATTATTGGTAGGTGAGTGATGGGGGGATGTGGTGCATTGAGCAGTTGTGGTGTAGATGGTGGAATATGGCATTTGATTATGCATTCACTCACTTTGACCACTCGTATGAGGTCATTAAACTTTTTTCAGCACTGGATCCAGGTCCTGGGGACAGTGCCAGTCACAGCGATAGCTTTTGCAATCTCTTCCCACAGCCTTCTGGTGCTCAGCTGTGAAGGCCTCCGGCCCTCCTGTGGGTAGATGTACTGACAGTGCCTTTGTACCCCCAGGACCAAGGCTTTCAGTGCTGCATCTGAAAATGTCCTTGCCCTTTTGCCTTGGAATCTGATAGGGCAGACCATTGGCATGCTTAAACAATGCTTCCGCTACCTGGACCACTCTGGAGGAGCCCTGCAGTACTTGCCAGAGCAGAGTCGTAGTCTGCTGTCTGCTCCACAACCTCACCATTATGAGGGCACAGCTGTTATCACCAGGCAATCAACTGCAGTACCAGTGAACGCAGCCCCAATTCCATATCACCAACAGCCCCACCTCCTCTGTACTACACCACAGCTCTTCACATGCACATGCACACAACACACAACAAAGCCAAACTAATCAACTTTGTGGCATTCCCTTAATGTTTGTCTTCTGTGGCTTTGCCTGTCCTAGTGCTCCTATGCAGTGCTACCCCAGTGGCTGCAGCATAGGTGGTGGAAGGTTGCTGACTTTCAGTGAGGAAGACTGCAGATGGTCTTGGAGGATGACCTCAAGCAACTCTCAGTCTAGACCATCTCAGCATGGGGGACAACAGTCTGGGCTGGCTGGCTGATGCGAGTCTTTGGTGCGAGTTAGTTACAGGTTGAGGCGATCCGGAACTCTGCGCTCCCTGGTTGATCGTCTGAGTGTCACTTCTGGCTTGGGTGAGTTGTTCAGGCCACTGCTGTCTTGCAGCACTGTTGGTCTGACTGGGCTGTTGGAGATGGTGGGATCATCCTTGTGGTTGGCTGATTGGGTGTGTGTAGGTGGATCGCTGAAGGTAAGGTCCTCTCCCGGCAGTTCCTGGTTACCTGTAAATCGCAATTTGGTAGGATCCACATTCTTTCTGCACGTTTGTCCGTTAAGCAGTTTGACAAAAAACACTCTATTTCCCTCCTTGGCTAAAACAGTGCCAGTGACCCCTTTGGGGCCATGACCGTGATTCAGCACAAACACCGGGTCGTTTACAGTGATGTCGCGTGATACAGCCACGCAATCATGGTACATGTTTTACCGATAACGCCTGGTTTCCACCTGATCGTTGAGGTCAGGGTGGACGAAGGAGAGCCTGGTTTTGAGTGCACATTTCATTAGTAACTCCGCAGGGGGGATCCTGGTAAGCGAGTGGGATCGTGTCTTGTAATTGATCCACACCTGGGATGGGCGGGTTTGTAAGGAGCCTTCCGTGATGCGTTTCAAGCTCTGCTTTATGGTTTGGACTGCTCGATCTGCTTGGTCGTTGGATGCGGGCTTGAACGGGGCAGACCTGACATGCTTGATGCCATTGCGGGTCATGAATTGATTGAATTCCGAGCTGGTGAAACATGGACCATTGTCGCTGACCAGAATGTCGGGCAAACCATGTGTGGTGAACATAGCCCTGAGGCTTTCAATGGGTGGCGTTGGACTTGCTGGAAGCCATTATTGCACATTCGATCCACTTAGAGTAGGCGTCCACTATAACAAAGAATATTTTTCCTAGAAAGGGGCCCGCATAATCTACACAGATCCTGGACCATGATTTTGAGGGCCAGGACCACAGACTAAGTGGAGCCTCCCTGGGGGGCATTGCTCAATTGTGAGCAAGTGTTACACTGGCGCACGCACGACTCCAAGTTCGAGTCAATGTCGGGCCACCAGACGTGGGACCTGGCGATAGCCTTCATCATGACTATGCCTGGGTGGGCATTGTGTAGGTCGGGTATGAAGGTTGCCCTGCCCTTTTTTGGCATGACAACGCGGTTACCCCATAAAATGCAATCCGATTGGATGGACATTTTGTCTTTACGACGATGAAACGGCTTTATCTCGTCTTGCATTTTTCTTGCCACCACTGACCAGCTCCCATTGAGGATGCAGCTTTTTACAAGAGATAACACAGGGTCCTGGTTGGTCCAGGTCCTGTTCTGGCGGGCCGTTACGGGTGACTCTTCGCTTTCGAAAACATCCATGACCAGGCACAGATCTGCGGGCTGCTCCATTTCCACCCCGGTGGCGGGCAACGGTAGCCGGCTGAGGGCATCGGCGCAGTTCTCAGTGTCTGGCCTGTGGCGAATCGTATAATCGTAGGCTGACAGTGTTAGTGCCCAGCTTTGGATTCGTGACAAAGCATTGGTGTTTGTGCCTTTGCTTTCTGAAAACAGTGCGATTAGGGGCTTGTGGTCGGTATCTAACTCGAATCTGAGTCTGAACAAATACTGGTGCATTTTTTTTTTACCTAATAGACCCAGGCCAAAGCCTCCTTCTCGACCATAATGTAGGCGCTTTCGGCCTTGGATAGACTTCTAGATGCATATGTAACCGGTCGGAGTTTGGCCGCTACATTTGCTTGCTGTAAAACACACCCGACACCGTACGACGACGCATCACATGCTAAAACTAGAGGTTTACCTGGGTCATACAACACAAGCAACTTGTTCGAACACAGCAAGTTTCTGGCCTTTTTGAAGGCCGCCTCTTGATTTTGATCCCAAACCCAGTCGTCTCCCTTGCGTAGCAACTTGTGCAACAGTTCGAGCAAGGTGCCCAACCCTGGAAGAAAGTGTCATGTATCTTACATTATTATATATAACTGTATCCTATCATGCTATACATGACTGTAATTAGATATGACCTGTAACCACCAGCCTACTTTACCACCAGGGGTGCACTTGCAAGAGACAAGTATATAAGGACAGGTCTCAGGCAAGTGCAGCATTCCAGAGCTGTGAAATAAAGGTGCAGGTCCAGAGTGATCTTGACTTCACTACATGCCTCATGTGAATCTGTACTGAGGGGATAGGACTTTACAGTGGCGACGAGTTACGGGATTACAGAATCCACAGAATGGCGAACAACGGATCAGATGAAAAGTACAATGCGGTAGACAATTTGGGAGGACTTTATAGAAAGGCTCCAGCAAAGCTTTGTAACCAAAGACTGGTTAGGTGATGATAAGGCAGAGAAGAGAAGAACCCATCTCTTGACCAGCTGTGGCTCGAAAACATACGCTTCAATGAAGGATCTGTTGGTACCCGAGAAACCAGCAAGCAAGTCGTTTAAAGAATTGAGCACACTGGGAAGAGACCACCTGAAGCCAGCAAGCAGCCTACACATGGCCAGACACAGGTTCTACAACTACAGACGCTGTGTGGGCCAGAGCATACCCGACTTCGTGGCGGAAATTCGGAGGTTGGCTAGTTTATGTGAGTTCTCCGATGAACTGAGGAGAGAAATGCTGAGAGACTTTTTCATTAAAGGAATAGGCCACGCAGGCATATTCCGCAAGCTCATAGAGACCAAGAACCTGACCTTAGAGGCAGCAGCACTGGTTGCACAGACATTCTTGGTAGGGGAAGAAGAAACGAGGTTGATTTACAATGCAGGTACGACAACTAACGAAATATCGGAACAAGAAGTTCACAGCACTAAACAAGCTGCTACCTCCACACACAGACAAAACTGGGAGAACAGGCTCTCGACAGAAGCCATCAAGGGCCACAGGAACGGCCGTTCACACCTCATCAACCCACAATGCGAGCAATCAACTACAAACTGAGATAAGCTCAAGAGAGAACAGCCAGACGCAGCTCATTCTTTGGGAACACTTTAAACAATAGAACAGGTCTGTGCTGGAGGTGTGGGGGTGGGCACTCATCAAGGGGATGCCGATTTCAGCAGGCTGTTTGCAGAAATTGTGAATATACAGGGCATTTGGCCCGCATGTGCAAAAGAACGGCAGCTCGGCTGGTATACGGATCGGATGGGTCGGAAAGCGGACCAGAAGATGGTGGGGACAGTACCCGGGACACCGATGTACAGCGGGTCAACACAATCAATGGCCGCTGCTCCTACAACAGGATGCCTCCGATAATGATGAGGGTCCTACTCAACGGGATATCTGTCAACATGGAGCTGGATACGGGAGCGAGTCAATCTCTCATGGGCGCTCAACAATTTGAACAACTGTGGCCGCATAAAAGACACGACCAAAACTCACAAGGGTCGACACCAAACTAAGGACCGATACCAAAGAAATTGTACCAGTCCTCGGCAGCGCCATGCTCTCTGTCACACACAAAGGAACAGTGAACCGACTTCCCCTGTGGATTGTCCCCGGAGATCCCCCAGCACTGCTGGGGAGAAGCTGGCTGGCAAAACTAAACTGGAAATGGGATGATGTCCATGCCATGTCATTAGAGGAATGGACCTCCTGCTCAACAGTTATAAAGCGATTTGAACATCTCTTTCAACCAGGTGTGGGCACTTTCAAAGGGGCCAAAGTCAAAATCTACATCATACAGAGCTGTACCCTATGTGATGAGGGAAAAGATTGAACACGAACTAGACAGGCTTCTGCGGGAAGGCATTATATCACATGTTGAATTTAGCAACTGGGCAAGTCCCATCGTCCCAGTCATGAAGCCTGATGGATCCGTACGAATCTGTGGGGACTACAAATCTACCATAAATAGAGTCTCCCTACAGGACCAGTACCCGCTGCCCAGAGCAGAGGACTTATTTGCCACATTGGCTGGAGGTAAACTTTTCTCAAAATTAGACCTCACATCTGCGTATATGATGCAAGAATTAACCGAGGAATCCAAGCTACTGACCACCATCAACACACATCGAGGCCTTTTCATATACAATCGATGCCCATTCGGCATCAGGTCGGCAGCTGCCATATTCCAGTGCAACATGGAAAGTCTGCTCAAGTCCATCCCGGGCACGGTTGTATTTCAAGACGACATACTTATCACGGGCAGGGACACCGACTCCCGTGTCCGTAATTTGGAGGAAGTACTAAAGCGGTTGGATCGGGTAGGCCTATGAGTCAAGAAATCCAAGTGCCTGTTTCTCGCACCCGAGGTTGAATTTTTGGGCAGAAGGATTGCCGCTGATGGAATCCGCCCAACAGAGTCCAAAACAGAAGCAATTCGCTTGGCATCCAGGCCCCGGAATGTCTCAGAACTGCGCGCCTTTCTCGGGCTACTCAATTACTTTGGGAACTTTATGCAGAACTTAAGCACACTGCTGGAGCCTCTCCACGTGCTACTCAGGAAGGGGTGTGATTGGTTTTGGGGGGACGCCCAGGAACGCGCCTTCAATAAGGCACGCAACCTTCTGTGTTCCAACAGTGTTTTGACTTTCTTTGACCCAGGTAAAAAGCTAGTTCTCACATGCGATGCGTCAGCTTACGGGGTCGGGTACGTTTTGCAACATGTCAATAGTGCGGGCAAATTACAACCCATAGCTTATGCCTCCAGGTCACTTTCGCGGGCGGAGCACGGGTACGAAATAGTAGAGAAGGAGGCGCTCGTGTGCGTGTACGGTGTCAAAAAGATGCATCAATACCTTTTGGGGGCCAAGTTCGCGTTAGAAGCCGACCACAAGCTCCTCATTTTCCTCCTATCCGAGAGCAAGGCAATAAACGCCAACGCCTCGGCGTGAATTCAACGGTGGACACTCATGCTGGTGTCCTACGACTATACCATAAGGCACAGACCAGGCACAGACAACTGTGCCGGCGCGCTCAGCAGGCTACCTCTGGCGACCACGGAAGGGTCTGACGAACAGGACTTTGAGATAGTCATGGCAATCAATGCCTTTGAGTCCACAGGTTCGCCCCTGACGGCTCGCCAAATCAGAGCCTGGACGGCCAGCGACCCCACGTTATCCTTAGTAAAAAGATGTGTCCTAACCGATGACTGGGCAGAGGCTCGCGATGCCTGCCCCGAGGAATTAAAACCCTTTCACAGGCGCATGCATGAGCTATCACTACAAGCAGACTGCCTGATGTGGGGCAACCGAGTAGTCATGCCTCTGCGAGGCAGAGAGGCATTTGTCCGGGAGCTCCACCGCGAGCACCCGGGGATCGTTCTCATGAAGGCCAGAGCCAGATCCCACGTCTGGTGGCCTGGTATTGATGCGGACTTGGAGCTTTGCGTCCGAAGGTGCACCATTTGTGCCCAACTCAGCAATGCCCCCAGGGAGGCTCCACTGAGCCCCTGGCCTATCAAACCGTGGTCGTGGGTGCACGTAGTCTATGCGGGCCCATTCATGGGCAAAATGTTCCTCGTAGTTGTAGATGCATTTTCAAAGTGGATCGAATGCACCATTTTAAACTCGAGTACAACCTCCACCACTGTGGAGAGCCTCGCAATCATGTTTGCAACGCACGGAATCCCTGACATATTGGTCAGTGATAATGGTCCGTGCTTCACCAACGCATAATTCCAAGACTTTATAATTGACCACGGCATAAATCACATCAAGATGGCACCATTCAAGCTGGCCTCCAACGGCCAGGCGGAGAGAGCAGTGCAAATCATTAAACAAGGCATGCTTAAAATCCAAGGTCCCACACTGCAGAGTTGCCTGTCGCGACTGCTGCTGGCATACAGATATCGTCCGCACTCACTGACTGGGATCCCCCCGCACAACTGTTGATGAAAAGGACTTTAAAAACAAGGCTCACATTAATCCTCCCAGACATGCACGAAATCGTTGAGGCAAAGCGCCGTAAGCTGACTGAGTACCATGACAGAAATTCAAGGGGGAGATGGAATGAGATAGGGGACAAAGTGTTTGTACTAAACTATGGCAGGTGTCCCAAACGGCTTGCAGGGACAGTAACGGGCAAGGAAGGAAACAGGCTACTGGTATTACAAATGGACAATGGCAAAACCTGCCGGAGGCATGTAGACCAAGTCAAAAGCAGATTTACCAAACAACACTGCGGAACCAGAGGCAGACTACAATGTGGAACTCGCACCACACCTGGTGGACAGACAGAGGGAACAACCTGAGGAAAGGGCAATCCCAACAGACAGCCCAGGCGAGATACCAGTAACCACACCCAAAGAAAAACAGACACCAAGGCAAACAACTGAACCACAACTCAGACGCTCCACATGAGAGCGTAGACCACCTGAGAGACTGAACCTATAAAGACAATAAGACCTTGGGGGAGGGTGATGTCATGTATCTTACATTATTATATATAACTGTATCCTAACATGCTATACATGACTGTAATAAGATATGACCTGTAACCACCAGCATACCTTACCACCAGGGGTGCACTTGCAAGAAACAGGTATATAAGGACAGGTCTCAGGCAAGTGCAGCATTCCAGAGCTGTGAAATAAAGGTGCAGGTCCAGAGTGACCTTGACTTCACTACATGCCTCATGTGAATCTGTACTGAGGGGACAGGACTTTATAGAAAGTTACCGAAACAGTTGAGGAGTCCCAGGAACGAGCACATCTCCGTTACATTTCATGGTCTGGGTGCATTCTTGATAGCCTCTGTCTTCGAGTCCATGGGCCTGATGCCGTCTGCCGCAATCCTCCTCCCCAGGAATTCTACCTCTGGCGCCAGGAAGGCACACTTGGATCGTTTCAGCCAGAGTCCGACTCTGCTTAGTCGACTTAAAACCTCTTGCAGGTTGTGCAGATGTGTCGTGACCAGTGATTAGGATGTCATCCTGAAATACAATGGTGCGTGGAACCGATTTCAACCGACGCTCCATGTTCCTTTGGAAGATGGCTGCAGCCGAGTGGATCCCGAACAGTCACCTGTGATACAAAAACAGTCCTTTGTGTGTGTTAATGCACGTTAATTTTTTCGACGACTCAGCCAGCTCCTGGGTCATGTAAGCGGAGGTTAGATCCAGCTGGGTGAACACCTTTCCCTCTGCTAATGTCGCAAAGAGATCATCGGCTTTGGGTAGCGGGTACTGGTCCTGTAATGAAACTCCGGTGATCGTAACCCTGTAGTCGCTGCAGATTCTGAGCGTGCCATCGCTCTTTTGTACCAGAACAATCGGGCTGGCCCATTCATTGAACTCGACTGGTGATATGATTCATTCACGTTGAAGTCTCTCCAATTCGAGCTCCACTTTCTCCCTCATCATGTAAGGGACTGCTCGAGCCTTGTGATGAACAGGCCATGCCTCGGGGACCAAGTGGATATGCACTTTGGCGCCTGTGAAGTTGCCAATGCCTGGTTCAAATAGGGATGGGAACTTGCTCAGCACTTGAGCACAGGAAGCATCGTCCACTGAAGATAGTGCTTTGACGTCTTCCCAGTTCCACCGAATCTTCCCCATCCAGCTTCTGCCAAGCAACATTGGCCAGTCACCTGGTACAACCCACAGTGGTAATTCATGTAACTCTCTATACCATAGGATATTTTTATGTTCGCACTGCCGTTAACTGGGTTCAGTTCCTTGGTGTAAGTGCGCAGCTTTGTCTGAATCGGGCTCAGCTTGGGTCTTTGTTCTTTGTTGCCCCACAGCCTCTCAAATGCCTTCTGACTCATAAGTGACTGACTCGCCCCCGTGTCCAACTCCATGGAAACAGAAATACCATTTCTCTTGACTTTCATCATCATGGGGGGACTTTTGGTCGTGAAGGTGTGCACCCTGTGCACTGCTTCCTCAGGCTGAGTCGCCTCTCCAGCTTGTACTTTATGATCCTTGCTGGATCGGAAACCTCCTGCCGACTTCTCTAACGTTTTGAGTCACAGTTCTTCTGCACATTCGCTGTGGGTGGCCCTTTTGGCCACAGTCTTTGCACACATAGTGTCTGAATCGACACAGACGGACCCGATGGTTACCCGCGCAATGCCAGCATGTTAAACAATTCACATTTACACGCCTTGGCGAACTCTGAGTCGGACTAATTCTTTGATCAACAGTTATTTTCTTCACAATACTTGCCAGTAAGTTTTGATTTTGGGAGAATCTCAACGTTGAGGTCGTGAATACCTGGCTTAAGATGATGGTCCGCTTCATGTCCTGTCCCGTCGCGAAAACGTCCCGCAACACATTGTTGAGCAGTTCGCCAAATTTGCACAGTTCCGCGAGCCTTCGTAGGTCTGCGACATATTCCGCTAAATCCTGGCCCTCGGTGCGGCGCTATGTGTAGAAGCGATACCTGGCCAGCGAAACCCGAGTAAAGGCTTCACCCTCTGTGAACTTTTCTAAACTACCAACGGCAGCCATCTCTGCGTGTAAGTCCGTGATCTTTACTCATCGCCAGTTAATATGTCTCTACTTATCTGTTGAATAATTCCACGAAGCCTAGTGCTGTGCTTGAACTGCTGTGACCTTAGTCTCTTTATTGTAACTGCAGAGTGCCTTCACCACTTGGTGACCAGCCTTTGATACAGCTCCTGCCTGGGCCTCCCACAGTTGCACCCTCTAGTGGTACCAAGATAGTATATACACAGAGTATACATATATGACACCCATCACTTCCACACATGACAGAATGGGTGCCAAGCTCTGCAGCAGAGCCCTGTGCAAGATTGGTGCTGGACTCCTCCATGCTCCTGGACATTGCATTCAGGCTTTCTGGCAGGCTTGCCAATGCACCAAGCATCTCATTGTGCATACCTGTCAACGTTCTTCTGTTGATCACCCCATCGAAGTTCTCATCTGAGTCCTGTGCAACAGAACTTGTGTGTAACCTCATCCTCTAGAGAGCTGGCACCTGCCCTATCCTTCCCCCTGCCCTGGCTGCAGACCACTCATGTCAGGTGACTCATGACATGTAGATCCTTTAAAGTACGCACAGTGTCGGTATTTGAGTTGGTGACTGGCTGGCCAGCTGGGAGTTCTTGGCTATCTGAAAAGAGAAAGGCACAAGGGTAGGGTTGTGGTGAGGGGAGGGATGAAAGCAAGAGGTGCTTGCTCACACCATCTGAAGCTTGTAAATCAGAAGGGATGAGGGGGAAGTGGGATGTGAGAAGGAGGATTAGTTGTGAGGATACCGTCATCGTGCAGTGTTTCAGCTGTGCGCTCACCACAGGCTCAGCAACAGGTGTTACAATGATCTCCATCATTGGCTCCTCCATTAGTGTAGGGTTATGCAGGTGCACCTGACTCCCTGCGGGTAGCCCCTGCTGCCTGCAGTTATGAACCACCTTGTCTTGCAAGAGTGAGAGGTGTGTCAGTGAATGTGGTGCAATGTGTTTGGATGATGTGGCTATCATGTTAGAATAGCTGGCAGTGTGTGTAAACTGTGAAATGAGGGTGAGGCTTTCAGCAGTATTAATTGTGCGAGGGTGAGGTGAAGCTATGAATGTGAGGTTCGAATCGTGATTGATAGAAACTGCTGGCAGGTGAGTGAAAGGGCTGTGGTGACTTGAGCAGTGTCTGAAGCTTGTGATTCAGTTGTAAGGATATGGCATTTGAGGATGAATTCATTGA
>NW_027251170.1:0-62631 GCF_044704955.1 Pristiophorus japonicus | reverse complement strand
AATCATTCTCCTAAATCTTTTCTGCACTCTCTTTAAGGCCTTCACATCCCTCCTAAAGTACGGTGTCCAGAATTGGACACAATCTCAGTTGAGGCCGAACCAGTGTTTTATACAGGTTCATCATAATTTCCACATTTTTGTACTCTGTACATGAAGCTCAGGATCCCGTAAGCTTTTTTAACTACTTTCTCAACCTGCCACCTTCAATGATTTGCGCACACATACCCCCAGGTCTCTCTGATCATGCACTTCCTTAAGGATTGTACTCTTTGTTTATATTTCCTCTCCTCATTCTTTCTACCAAAATATATCACTTCACAACTCCTTTATTGACTGTAAAGCGCTTTGGGATGTCCGGAGGATGTAAAAGGTACTATATAAATGCAAGTTCTTTCTTCAATTTGTTGTACTTACTCGCAATATTTCAGATCAAATACTTCTGATCGATTGCTCAAGGTCAGTGTCAGGAGTCTGACAGGCATCCTGAAATTCCAAACTCTGAATAAAACAAGCAGACACATTTCACTCAGTTCCTGATCTACACAAGAATGTAGGACAACAGCAAGGTTGGAAAGAAGGTTAAAAAAAAAACAAGCGCTGTTTAGGAAACACCAAGCTTTAAAAGTGTATGGACTGTCGGAGGCGAGGGTAACTGAGGCAGTTGAAGAGTTTCTGTACTTTTGGGTTTCCTGGGCATAAATGAGTGAGTCTGGATTTCAACACAGAGGATGCAGAAGAGCTCATAGCATAGTGTATTCACAGCTCAGGGGAACGACAGAGAAATTATTTTTCCCCCTGTTTCTTTGCCACTCCCAGGAGAAAATGTAGCAGCTAATGGGCGAGGGATGCAGGTGGTCATGATGCTCAGTCGCACCATGATGATATGGTCTTTTACCGTCACCATTTTCCTATGTTTCCACAACTTTGAGTTTCTATCTTTTCAAACTCTACCTTATCTCATCTGCACACAAGCCGTGCTCGGTACCGCCCCAGATAAGAGTCAGAATCCCACATCCTGTCAGCACAGTACATCAGGACGTTGAGATTCGGTGCAATGTTATCCAGTGACTCCTGCTGGAATCTCCCTGTGTACAAACACCAGGATTGCACCGGCTGTGATCTCACCATGGTCGAAAAGCCCGCCAGCGTTCACTCTCTCGGCTCTAACATGAAGAACAGCCATGAAGATGGCTGCAAGCTGTACTCCAGCAAGCGTGTCCAGTCAGAAGGGAGGGAGAAAATGGAGCAGGAATTCAGCAAATCATATAAAAGAGTAGAACGCATTTTCTATGCTTTCATACACAACAATTAAACTTTTATTTCACAAATCATCAGCTGTTCACCTTATTCTCATCCAAACAAGTCTAGACTCGTGTCTTACAGCCGCCAAAACTTCAGGCGAACAGAACTTTGACTCACTCGCTCCCCACCTCCGGTATTCAAGGTTTCACAGTGAACGTTTCGATTGCTGCTGGGACATATCTTTTGTTTGCTAAAGCAATATTTTCAGTGTTTCTGGCACATGCCTAGTAGATTTTTTCTCAAAAAATACCCAAGTTTCTTGACTGTGGAATGGAATAACCTACGTAACCCTTTGTTCCCCTTCCTTTGCCCCATCCTCATCCTCGACTCCATTCACATCCCCTGCACCTATTCCCGACCCGAGCCGCTCTCTCCCCGCTCCTAGCCCCACCAAATGCTCTTTGTCCTGCTTCTACCCCTCTGCTCTTTCCCCGATATCTCTCGGGGAATCTCCACTGAACAATACCCTCTCTCATTCTCTCTCTCCCCCCCCTTCTCCTCTCTCTCTCCCCCCTTTCCTCTCTCGCCCCCTCCCCCTCTCCATCTCTCACTTTCCCCTCCACTCCTTCTCTCCTGCCCTCCCACCCACCTCCTGCTCCCACTCCCGCTCTCCCACGCTCTCACTCACCCTCCCCCTCTTCACCCTCCTCTCCCTCACGCTCCCCTCCCTCTCACACCCACGTTCCTCCCTCGCCCTCCCCCTCTCGCTTGCTCCTCGCCCCCGCTCCCCCCTCCCACTCTCCTCCCCACTCCATCTCTCGCCCCCGCTCCACCCTCCCACTCTCCTCCCTCCCTCCGCCCTCGCTCCCCCACTCCTCTCGCTACCCCCTCCTTCTCTTCGCCCTCGCTCCCCCTCCTGCCCCGATCCCCTTCCTCCTCCTCTCTCTCTAGAGCACCTCCGAGCACCGATTCCCACTCCCCTCTCTCTCCCCCTCCCCACTCTCTCCCACTACTACCACCCCTCTCTCTCCTTCCTTCCTTCCTACCTCTCTCTCTCTCTCTCTCTCTCTCTCCTCCACTCCCTCTCCCCCACTCCCCCCTCTCTCTCTCCCCCCTCTCTCTCTCCTCCACTTCCCCCCGCCCCTCTCCTCTCCTACTTCCCCCCCTCCCCTCTCTCTCTCTCTCTCTCACTCCCTTCTCTTCTCCACTCCCCCCCCCACCTCTCTCTCTCTCTCTCACCCCCCACCACCACCTCTCTCTCTCACTCCCACCTCTCTCTCTCACTCCCCCCCCCCCCACCTCTCTCTCTCTCTCTCTCACACTCCCCCTCTCTCCCTTCTCTCTCTCTCTCTCACTCCCCTCTCTCTCACTCCCTCCTCTCTCCCTTCTCTCTCTCTCACTCCCCCCCCACCTCTCTCTCTCTCTCTCTCACACTCCCCCTCACTCCCCTCACTCCCCTCTCTCTCTCTCTCTCTCTCCCTCCCTCCCTCACTATATATGTATTACGGGCCATGGTGAGGTCAGACAGCAGTGTGAGCCCTCCCCAGTCACACAGTTGTTTGCAATCATCCTCCCATTTAATTCACGTTGATGTTCTCTCCCTGCCTCCCTCACATTACCTGCAGAGCCGGCTATCTCAGACACTCAAAGCAGGGTGTCTTGTGGAGGGAAGGCCCAGGCTCGACTCCTGCTTTGCAGAGAAGGATTCCCCGGGTCCTAACGCCCCTCCTGCTTTACTGGTAGCCACAGCAGTTATGATTGGTTCATTGTGCAGTGGCGATTTGCTATTTTCTGTCACCCCCCCAAAAAAAAGCTTGTGGTCTATTGCTACTAAAGAGGCCTGAGAAGCCACACACTATTGGTTCTGACTTTCCAATGTCATTCCTATTTTTGAGGCCCTTTCCAGTTCAGCAAGGAATCCTGTGTGTCTGCTCTGTGTCATTGGCACAGTAGTGGTCTACAGGTACACAGACTGCCAGACCATGTGCTGCTTCTGCAGTAGAACAGCACTCCATGTGTATGTGGACTACACTCACCTGTAGTGTTTCAGAGATAGGCTATAGGTTATGCTCATTCAAATATGGTACTCTCTCGTATTTTTTTATTAAAACAACTTGTAGGGTATATTTTCCTCTGCTAATGTTAGTGAGAGTAGCCACTGGAAGTATAAAGCAAGACAAGTCCACTCTAAACTAATGTTGGATTTATATCATCTGTAAAACTTATGACGTTTCAATCAGCGAAAAAGGGCTGCAGGAGTCAACAGGGGCAATTCTACTATTTAGAGTAGGGGCAAAAAGATTAGGCACCCTCTCTCCTCCTTCCCCATTCCACCACCCCCAGTGTTGCATCAATGCTGTTTTTCTTTGAAAAGGTGCATGATTTTTTTCTTCTTCTGCGACTTGTTACCAATGCAAGACAGCAGACACTTTATCACTATTGCATTGGATGGCTCATTTCCTGACTCTTCAAAGCTTTCCACCATCTACAAGGCACTTCACAGGAGTGTGATGGAATACACGCCACTTGCCTGGCTGGGTGCAGCTCCAACAACACTCAAGAAGCTCGACACCATCTAGGACAAAGCAGCCCGCTTGATTGGCACCCCAACCGTTGGCTTAAGCATCCACCCCATCCACCACCAGCACACCGTGGCTGCAGTGTGTACTATCGACAGGATGCACTGCATCAACTCGCCAAGGTTTCTCCCAAACCTGTGACCCCCATCACCTAGAAGGACAAGGGCAGGAGGTGCATGGGGATGCCATCGCCTCCAATTTACCCTCAAAGTCACACACCATCTCGACTCGAACATAACTCGCCGTTTCTTCATGGTCGCTGAGTCAAAATCCTGGAACTCCCTCCCTAACAGCACTGTGGGAGCACCTTCACCACACGGACTGCAGTGGTTCAAGACAAAACGTCAAAACAATCTTCTCACGGGCAACTAGGGATGGGCAATAAATGATGGCCTTGCCAGCAACACCCATATCTTGAAGCCAAACTGTGTGAAGTTTGAGGACTGGTTTAAGTTTCACTCCCCAGTCAATTCTCTTTAGAAGTTCAGCTCCAACGCTCTGTGTTATAATCAGTTCTATTGCTTGATTTTACTGAAGGTTATCGTAATGTATATTTGCTGAGTTTATTTCTACCCACAATATTACCTTCATTTTCTGCGATAAAACAGGCATCACATTAAGAACCTGTGAATCAGGAAAACCAACAAATCCCAAATAACCTAGTGTTAGATCAGGCTAATGAGTGAGCGATTTTATTTTATTCCTCTGTGTGCTAACGCTAGGTGTGGTTTAACAGAGCTATCCATCCTCTAGTAATTCAGAAAATGGCTTCCTTCTTCATGAAATAAGCCCAGAATGTGAATTCTACATCATCAAGGGGGAGCTTGGTTGGATCACCATGAAATCATTCTATCCTCAACAATTTGCACTCATGCACACTTCCAGCAGTAAGCTGCCTTTAGACAGAATTGTGCAGTGATATTATTGTAGAGACTGTGTGCTTATTACAAAAACAACTTGTATTTATATAGCACCTTTAATGTAAAAAAACATCCCAAGGCGCTTCACAGGATGATTATAAGACAAACATTTGAAACTGAGCCACATAAGAAGGATCAGTCGAAGAGGTAGGTTTTAAGGAGTGTCATAAAGGAGGAAAGAGAGTTAGAGAGGCGGAAAGGTTTAGGGAGTTCCAGAGCTTGGTTGACCGATTATAATCAGGGATGCTCAAGAGGGCAGAATTAGAGGAGCATCGGGGGGATGTGAGGCTGAAGGAGATTACAGAGGTGGGGAGGGGCAAGGCCATGAAGGGATTTGTAAACAAGGATGAGAATTTTGAAATCGAGGCGTTGCTTAATCGGGAGCCAATGTAGGTCAGCGAGAACAGGGGCGATAGGTGAGTGGGACTTGGTGCGAGTTAGGATACAGGCTGCCGAGTTTTGGATGACCTCAAGTTTATGTAGAGTAGAATGTGGGAGGCCAGCCAGGAGTGTGTTGGAGTAGCCGAGTCTAGAGGTAACAAAGGTATGGATGAGGGTTTCAGCAGCAGATGAGCTGAGACAGGTGATGTTACAGAGGTGGAAATAGACGGTTTTAGTTATACCACGGATATGTGGTCAGAAGCTTATTTCAGGGACCCCCAAGGTTGCGAACAGCCTCAGACAGATGCTAAGGAGAGGGATGGAGTCAGTAGAGAACGGAGTTTGTGGCAGGGAACAAGACAATGACTTTGGTCTTCCCAATATTTAATTGGAGAAAATTTCTGCTCATCCAGTGGATGTCGGACAAGCAGTCTGACAATTTAGATACCATGGAGGGGTCGAGAGAAGTGATGGTGAGGTAGAGCTGGGTGTCATCAGCGTACATGTGGAAACTGACGCTGTGTTTTCGGATGATGTCACCAAGGGGCACCATGTAGATGAGAAATAGGAGGGGGCCAAGGATAGATCCTTGGGGGACACCAGAGGTAACGATGCGGCGGCGAGAAGAGAAGCCATTGCAGGTGATTCTCTGGCTACGATTAGATAGATAAGAATGGAACCAGGCGAGTGCAGTCCCACCCAGCTCGACAATGGTGGAGAGGTGTTGGAGGAGGATGGAGTGGTCAATCATGTCAAAGGCTGCAGACATGTCAAGGAGGATGAGGATGGATAGTTTACCTTTGTCACAGTCACAAAGGATATCATTTGTGACTTTGATGAGAACCGTTTCGGTACTGTGGCAGGGGCGGAAACCGGATTGGAGGGATTCAAACATGGAGTTCCGGGAAACATGTACATGGATTTGGGAGGCGACAACACATTCAAGGACTTTGGAGAGGAAAGGGAGGCTGGAGATGGGGTGGTAGCTTGCAAGCACAGTGGGGTCAAGGGTTGTGATTTTGAGGAGAGTGGTGATGATGACAGATTGGAAGGAGAGGGGGACAGTACCTGAGGAGAGAGAGAACCGTTAACAATGTCAGCTAACATGGGAGCCAAAAAAGGAAGTTGGGTGGTCAGCAGTTTAGTGGGAATAGATTCAAGGGAGCAGGAAGTGGGTCTCATGGACAAGATGAGGGTGAAAAGTTCAAGAGGCGAGATCGGAGAGAAACTGGAGAAGGATGCGAATTCAGGACCAGGGCAGCGGGGAAGCTCAGAGGAAGTTTGGCCCAGTGGGCTAGGGGAAGGAAGGGAAGTGGCAGAGGCAGCTGATCAGATGGTCTCAATCTTAGAGACAAAGAAGTCCATGAGGTCCTCACACTTGTTGTTGGAGGAGAGTGTGGTGGAGACAGGGAAGAGGAGTTTAAGAAGACGGTTAGCAGTAGAGAATAGTAGTTGGGGATTATCTTTGCATTCCAGAATGATCCTGGAATAGTGAGCAGTTTTGGCAGACAAGTGTAGCAACTGAAAATGCTTTATGTGGGCCAGCCAGATCTGGCAGTGATTGGCTAAACCAGCTGTCCACCACATCTGTTCAAGTCTGTGCCTTTTGGACTTGTGGGAGTGAAGATGAGGGGCGTACCTGGGGGAACGGCCAGGGTGAGAGAGAGCAATGGTTTTAAATAGGGACTATGGCATCAAAGATGGTGGTTGAGCAGATCGGTGGTTGCAGAAAATGTTGGTCAATGGAGGGCCAAAGGCTGGACAGTTTGAAGTAGATAAGTGCAGTTGTGAGAGAGTTTGGAGAGAGTTTTTTTCTAGGGGTGGACACGGAAGGAAGTAGGGTTGAATTGGGGAAGGGGATGTGGGTGGAAAGCGATACAAGGAATTAGTCAGAGATGGCCTTATCTGCAATTGACATGGTGGGAATAGTGAGGCCATGAGAGATGACAAGGTCAAGGGGGAAGCTGTGAATATGGGTTAAGGAATTCGCATGGAGGATGAGATTAAGGAGAGTAGGAGGGTAGCGAACTCAGAAGAGAGAGAGCACGATGAATTGAGATGGAGGTTGAAATCACCGAGGATGAGAAGTCGCTCGGTGCAGAGGCTGAGGGAGGAAAGCAGTGAAGATATCTTGGTGATAAAAATGTTGTCGTACATGGATGGGCGGCAGAGAAGAAGAATTTTAAATGAGAGGTGAGGGGGTGGAATATGGTGAGATGTTCAAAGGAGGAGGAAGTGCTGGAGGAGTAGGGGGACAGACGTAGATGTGATTTGATGATGAGAGCCACACTGCCACCACGGGGGTCTGGGCAGGGCAAGTGGTGGAAGGTATAGCCAGGCAGGGAAGCTTCATTTAAGGGTAAGATGTCATCACCCCTCAGCCAAGTTTCGGTCAGGGCCATGATGTCGATGCAATTATCTACGATAAGCTCATGGATGGCAAGGGCCTTGTTCGCAAGCGGTGGCATAAGGCTCAGGAAGGAGAATTCAATACTGTTGATACATTACGTTTAAATAGACAGTGAGATAGTTTTCGAGTCGATGGTGCAGTTTCTAGATTTGGCCACAAGGTGGATATACCCTGGTCAGACTCCCCTCATTTCACAGAACTATAAAAGTTCACATCGTGTCTGTGCTGGACCAATTCAGAACAAATTGCACAGTCCTACTCTCGCCTCACAGTCCTGTATCTTCATCTGCTTCAAATATGTATTTACTTTTCTCTTAAAAAAATGCAATGGTCTCTGACCCAACTATTCTCTGCAAAAATGCATTCTATCCTCTAACAACTCTGTATAAATGGATTTCTCCTAAACTCTCTGCTCATGCTCAGCAATCTTTAATTGATGACTCCTTGTACAAATGTATCATTGACTATTTACCCTTGTACATTATGCCTCCAATTGTAAAACCGCAAATTCTATTAGATCTTTTTATGGCTTTATTCACCTGCACTTGCATTTTGAGGAAGTTACGATTTGAACACCTAGGTCTCTCTCCTCATCCACAGCCTACAGTGCCTTTCCATTGAGTGTTCACTCCCATTCTTTGATTGTTTCTCTCCCATGATGTATTATTACCTCACACATTAAATTCAATCTGCCACCCGTCTGCCTATTCTGCTAATATGTCTGTCTGATTGGAAAACCGCAAATGTAATGCCCCTATTTAAAAAAAGGAAGCAGACAGAAAGCAGGAAACTATAGACCAGTTAGCCTAACATCTGTCGTTGGGAAAATGCTGGAGTCCATTATTAAGGAAGCAGTAACAGTACATTTGGAAAAGCATAATTCAATCAAGCAGAATCAGCATGGTTTTATGAAAGGGAAATCATGTTTGACAAATTTGCTGGAGTTCTTTGAGGATGTAATGAGCAGGGTGGATAAGGGGGAACCAGTGAGTGTGGTGTACCTGGATTTCCAGAAGGTATTCGATAAGGTGCCACATAAAAGGTTACTGCATAAGCTAAGAGCTCACGGGATTGGAGGTAATATATTAGCATGGATAGAGGATTGGCTAACTAAAAGCAAACAGAGAGACGGGATAAATGGATCATTTGCCGGTTGGCAAAAGGGTGCCACAGGGATCGGTGCTGGGGCTTCAACTATTTACAATCCATATTAATGACTTGGATGAAGGGACTGAGTGTAATGTAACCAAGTTTGCTGATGATACAAAGATGGGTGGGAAAGCAATTGTGAGGAGGACATAAAGAATCTGCAAAGGAATATAGACCGGCTAAATGAGTGGGCAAACATTTCGCAGATGTGAGAAAGTGTGAGGTTATCCACTTTGGCAGGAAAAATAAAAAAGCTAATTATTATTTAAATGGAGACAGATAACAAAATGCTGCAGTACAGAGGGAACTGGGGGTTCTTATGCATGAAACAATAAAAATTAGTATGCAGGTACAGCAAGTAATCAGGAAGGCAAATGGAATGTTGGCCTTTATTCCAAGGGGGATAGAGTATAAAAGCAGAGAATTCCTGCTACAACTGTACAGGTTATTGGTAAGGCCACACCTAGAGTACTGCATACAGTTTTGGTCTCTTTATTTAAGGAGGGATAAACTTGCATTAGAGGCAGTTCAGAGAAGGTTCACTAGTTTGATTCCTGAGATGAAGGGGTTGACTTATGAAGAAAGATTGAGCAGGTTGGACCTATTTTTGTTGAAGTTTAGAAGAATAGGAGGTGATCTTATTGAAGCATATAAGATACTGAGGGGGCTTGACAGGGTAGATGCAGAGAGGATGTTTCCACTCGTGGGCGAATCTAGAACTAGGAGGCATAGTTTCAGAATAAGGGGAATAACTGAGATGAGGAAGAATTTCTCTCAGAGGGTCA
Organism: Pristiophorus japonicus; assembly: GCF_044704955.1. Taxonomy (NCBI): domain Eukaryota; kingdom Metazoa; phylum Chordata; class Chondrichthyes; family Pristiophoridae; genus Pristiophorus; species Pristiophorus japonicus. The sequence continues at coordinate 53,165 of NW_027251170.1, read as the reverse complement.
TAAATGGGTGGAATCCCCTGCCTCAGAGAGCTGTAGAGGATAGGTCACTGAATATAGTTAATGTGGAGATAGACAGAATTTTGAATGATAGGAGAGTCAAGGGTTATGGGGATGAACAGGGAAGTGGAGCTGAGCCTAAGATCAAATCAGCCATGGTCTTATTAAATGGCGGAGCAGGCACGAGGGGCCAAATGGCCGACTCCTGCTCCTATTTCTTATGTTATGTTCTTAAATAAAATGGCTGGTTAAAGAGGAAATTGATGCAATAGTAAGAAAGGACATTAGCTTGGATGATGTGGATCTGGTATGGGTGGAGCCAAGGGGCAGAAAACGCTAGTGGGAGTTGTGTACAGACCACCAAACAGTAGTAGTGAGGTTGGGGACAGAATCAAACAAGAAATTACGGATGCATGCAATAAAGGTACAGCAGTTATCATGGGTGACTTTAATCTACATATTGATTGGGCTAACCAAACTGGTAGCAATGTGGTGGAGGAAGATTTCCTGGAGTGTATTCGGGATGGTTTTCTAGACCAATATGTCGAGGAACCAACTAGGGAGCTGGCCATCCTAGACTGGGTGATGTGTAATGAGAAAGGACTAATTAGCAATCTTGTTGTGCGAGGCCCCTTGGGGAACAATGACCATAACATGGTAGAATTCTTTATTAAGATGGAGAGTGACACAGTTAATTCAGAAACTAGGGTCCTGAACTTAAGGAAAGGTAACTTCGATGATTTGAAGCGTGAATTGGCTAGAATAGACTGACAAATGACACTTAAAGGGTTGACGGTGGATAGGCAATGGCAAACATTTAAAGATCACATGGATGAACTTCAACAATTGTACGTCCCTATCTGGAGTAGAAATAAAACGGGGAAGGTGGCTCAACCGTGGTTAACAAGGAAAATTAAGGATAGAGTTAAATCCAAGGAAGAGGTATATAAATTGGCCAGAAAAAGCAGCAAACCTGAGGACTGGGAGAAATTTAGAATTCAGCAAAGGAGGAAAAAGGGTTTAATTAAGAGGGGGAAAATAGTGTACGAGAAGAAGCTTGCCGGGAACATAAAAACTGACTGCAAAAGCTTCTATAGATATCTGAAGAGAAAAAGATTAGTGAAGACAAACGTAGGTCCCTTGCAGTCGGATTCAGGTGAATTTATAATGGGGAACAAAGAAATGGCGGAACAATTGAACAGGTACTTTGGTTCTGTCTTCACGAAGGAAGACACAAATAACCTTCCGGAAGTACTAGGCGACCGAGGGTCTAGTGAGAAGCAGGAACTGAAGGATATCCTTATTAGGTGGGAAATTGTGTTAGGGAAATTGATGGGATTGAAGGCCGATAAATCCCCGGGGCCTGATAGTCTGCATCCCAGAGTACTTAAGGAAATGGCCCTAGTAATAGTGGATGCATTGGGGATCATTTTCCAACAGTCTATTGACTCTGGATCAGTTCCTATGGACTGGAGGGTAGTTAATGTAACATCACTTTTTAAAAAGGGAGGGAGAGAGAAAGTGGGTAATTATAGACCGGTTAGCCTAACATCAGTAGTGGGGAAAATGTTGGAATCAATTATTAAGGATGAAATAGCAGCGCATTTGGAAAGCAGTGACAGGATCAGTCCAAGTCAGCATGGATTTATGAAGGGGGAAACATGCTTTACAAATCTTCTGGAATTTTTTGAGGATGTAACTAGCAGAGTGGATAAGGGAGAACCAGTGGATGTGGTGTATTTGGACTTTCAAAAGGCTTTTGACAAGGTCCCACACAACAGATTGGTGTGCAAAATCAAAGCACATGGTATTGGGGGTAATATACTGACATGGATAGAGAACTGGTTGGCAGACAGGAGGCAGAGAGTCGGGAAAACGGGTCCTTTTCAGAATGACAGGCAGTGACTAGTGGAGTGCCGCAGGGCTCAGTGTTGGGACCCCAGCTCTTTACAATATACATCAATGATTTGGATGAAGGAAGTGAGTACAATATCTCCAAATTTGCAGATGACACTAAACTGGGTGGCGGTGTGAGCTGTGAGGGGGATGCTCAGAGGCTGCAGAGTGATTTGGACAGGTTAGGTGAGTGGGCAAATGCATGGCAGATGCAGTATAATGTGGATAAATGTGAGGTTATCCATTTTGGGGACAAAAACGCGAAGACAGAATGTTATCTGAATGGCGGCAGATTAGTAAAAGGGGAGGTGCAACGAGACCTTGGTGTTATGGTTCATCAGTCATTGAAAGTTGGCACACAAGTACAGCAGGCGTTGAAGAAGACAAATGGTATGTTGGCCTTCATAGCTAGGGCATTTGAGTATAGGAGCAGGGAGGTCTTGCTGCAGTTGTACAGGGCCTTGGTGAGGCCTCACCTGGAATATTGTGTTCAGTTTTGGTCTCCTAATCTGAGGAAGGACGTTCTTGCTATTGAGAAAGTGCAGCGAAGGTTCACCAGACTGATTCCCGGGATGGCAGGACTGACATATGAGGAGAGAGTGGATCAACTGGGCCTTTATACATTGGAGTTTAGAAGGATGAGAGGGGATCCCATAGAAACATATAAAATTCTGATGGGACGGGACAGGTTAGATGTGGGTATAATGTTCCCGATGTTGGGGAAGTCCAGAACCAGGGGACACAGGCTTAGGATAAGGGGTAGGCCATTTAGGACTGAGATGAGGAGAAACTTCTTCACTCAGAGTTGTTAACCTGTGGAATTCTCTGCCGCAGAGAGTTGTTGATGCCAGTTCATTGGATATATTCAAGAGGGAGTTAGATATGGCCCTTATAGCTAAGGGGATCAAGGGGTATGGAGAGTAAGCAGGAAAGGGGTATGGAGGCAATGATCAGCCATGATCTTATTGAATAGTGGTGCAGGCTCGAAGGGCCGAATGGCTCACTCCTGCACCTATTTTCTACGTTTCTAAATCCTCTTTCTCAATCTAGGCATAATTTTGCTCGCTTTTGTTGAGCATACGTGATGCAAAGGCAGCTGATTTCTCCTGCCCATCATTCATAACATGGTTGATCATTGCTCCCACACCATACCCAGAGGCATCACATGCTAGTCTTAGTTCACGAGTCAGAGTATAATGGACAAGAAGAGCACTACAGCTCAAGCGTCGCTTGCATGTGTCATATGCATCCTGTTGCTCTTTGTCCCATATCCAACGCACACCTTTTTTAAATAAATAATGGAGTGGTGCGAGCACCATTGCTAGTCCAGGAAGAAAACGAGCATAATATTAGCCCATGCCTAAACAGGATCGTAATTGAGTAACGTTTTTCGGTTCCAGAGCAATCATGATGGCTTGCAATTTCTCCTTAACTGGTCGGGGACCATTTTCATCAAACCGCAATCCTGGATAAACCAGCTCATACTGTATGAATGCAGCTTCAGATTATGGTCATTGAATCATCTGAATACTTCTAAGATTTCCAGGTTTTCTTTCTCTATGTCAGTGGCTGCCAACACATCATCTCGATTGCACAAACAGTAATTCATTCCCTTTAAAATATCTTTGGTGAGGACTTGATACAATAGGGCAACTTAGTGAATGAATATAAACCTTTGTGTGTGTTGACTGTCAGATTGTGTTGGCTATCCTTATCAACGTTGAGTTGAGCATAGAAGTGGGAAAGATCCAGTTTTTGAAGACCTTGGCTCCCGCCAGTTCTGCATACAGGTCCTGTGATGTGGGTAAAGGATACTGTTAATCATCAACTGCTTGATTCAGGGTAATTTTATAATCCCCACAGAGCCATACCATGTTGTCTGCCTTTGGAACTACAACTAACAGGGTGGCCCAGTCACTCCTGTCATTCTTTAATAAAACTCCGTTTTTCTCCAACTTAACCTGCGATTTTAATGCATATGGCACCAGCCTTGGTCTACAAAAAATAGCTTTGACATCCGACCTAATCCGAATATGTGCATTGTATCCCTTGATGCCCTCTTACGAGTCCTCAAACATGTTGGCTAGATATTCTGCTGGAGAAATATGCTAGCTAGATATTCTGGAGAAATATGCTAAGACGTAACCATTTCTGTCCTACAGATGCAGTACCAATCCAAACAAAGCACTCTTACCAATCTTTGCCCATAAGTGTCCGCTGATTGATGTATTTCACTATAATAATAGGTAATCTTGCTTGTTGGCCCTGGTATTGTACTATACACTTCATTTGTCCAAGCGTCTGCAGTTTTTCCCCGGAATATGTTTTCAGCTATGCTGAGCTCGACTTTAGTGGTATGCCCCTGAAATTCTTGCACTATACATCCTGACTCATTATTGAGCAATCAGCTACTGTACCTATTGTCATATTAATCCATCAATTATCAGTACTACTGTTCTGAAATGCTGACATAAGAAATGTACTGCATTGCCCTTCACTGCATATACACCAAAACACAGTTCTGATCAGTTTCCACCCAATGAAGTCTTTGATTATCATTGGGCCCGTCCTTGGATTTACATATGGTTGCAATGTATCCCCTTACTTGGCACCAGTAGCATCTTGCCCACTTGTACTGACACTGTTGTGCAGTATGGTTGCCATTACACCTATGACATCTATTGTTATGGTTTCATAACTCTCCCTCTGACTAGGGCTCACCCTGTTGTGTGTTTCTATAGCCCGATGACTGAACTGCTACTACAGTCGGTAATGGGTGAAATTCCTTAATATTTTTCTCTGCCATCTCCATGGAGGTGATTATCTTGCAAGCTTTCTCAAAAGAGAAATCATTCATACCTCACAATTTTAATTGGATGCATTCATCCGTTAGTTCAAAGACAAATTTATCTCAGAGCCCTATCTAGGAATCCTCCAAAATTGCAGTTTAGAGATAATTTTCTTATGGTAACAATGTATTCACTGATGGTTTCATCAGGTCTTTGGTTTCTCATTGCGAACATATAGCTCTCCGCTATTTCTAACCTGGTGGACCAAAATGATTTTCCAATCTCTGTAGTATATCTGGGAATGTAGCATCCTTAACTTTTCTCGGGGTTAACAATTTCACTAAGAAACTATAATTCTCTGCACCAATCATGACTAACAGAATAGTTTTCATCTTCTCGTGCACTGCTTGATTCCTTATGTGTGACTTTGCACACCTGCTGGGACTTCATTGACATCATTAGCTCTAAAAAAAACATTTGTAATCTTTCACAGTAGGATCTAAACAATTCCTTATTCTTGTCAAAGGCTCCCAAAGTACTGACATAAATCGTTGTCACATCCATATTGCCTTCTTAGCTTAATAGCCGTTAATCACACTTAATAATTTCAAATTGCTTTTCAATGACAAAGAGAGCTTTTGGGAAGCCATTTAGTCAGTTCATCAGTGTTCAGTACTCTCAAAAAAAAAGTGGTCCTCCTATCCTCATTCGGGAATCACGCTGCCGGTATATCTACCTGCCGTGCTCCACTTGCATTTGCCTTCTCATAAAAAGGAAATTCCACCAAAAATGTCTTCATGAAGAAAGTCCCAAACTCATCGTGATTTTCATGGGCTCCTTGCTTCAGAATTCATAGCAACACATTGCTATTAAGAACTAGTTGATTTATTAGCAAATGTTTAACAAGCACACTACACATTACCAGTTCATCCAGCAGGCTCACAACCACATGTCTCGTTGTGGATCTCCTAAACCCAACTAACTGGAGTTTTATTGAGATTTGTGAACATCACGTGACTGGCTAAGCCACTCACAACTCAACAGCTCTACACGATTTGAGTGAAAACTATAAATCAAGTGCCCCCCCTTAAAAAGGGACACTAAAACCGTCAAATTAAACCAATTAAACATTTTACATTATTGGATCAAATTAAAATTTGGTTACCGGGGGTAATGATGCACTCCAGTCCCTCCGGCGCCCACCTCGCGTGGAAGGGGACGAGCGTACCAGTGGACAACGCATGCTTCCATCTCCAGGGACACCCTGGCTCAAACATAACCACGGAAGAGAGACAGGCAGTCGGGCTGAACTCAACAGCCCCACAACTCTTTTGTTGCAAAACAAAATAAATGTTAAATCAAATGCCCCCTTATTAAAGGGTGGGGGGGCGGTGTTGGGGTGGGAGGGCACTCCAACAAACACTTTTCAGGAGCCATTTTTTGGGGGGGGGGTTATGGGTTTTTTTGGGCACAGAGAGGCAAATTATACAAGTGCCCCCTGACTTGGGGGGGGGGGCACTAAAACCAGAAATAGAAACAAATTAAACTTTAAAACATATAAAATCAAATTAAACTTTGGTTGCTGGGGGTGATGATGCACCCTGTTCCTCCGGCGCCCACCTCTCGCGGAAGTCCACGAGCGTACCGATGGATACCGCATGCTCCATCTCCAGGGACACCCAGGCTCGAACATAACCACGGAAGAGAGGCAGGCAGTCGGGCTGAACTCAACAGTCCCACAAACCTATGAGCATACTCACAGGTGCATACATTACAATTGTTGGTTTTAGGTTTTGAAGAGCTCTTAATTGGTCCACGTAGTCAGTCCTGAACCAACACAAATCATTTTACTCGCTGTACATACAAGATAACGAGTCACAAAAATGACAGTGTGAGCGCTTAATAATAACCAGCCTGGACGGTTCTATTATAGACAATAAAAACATACCATCTTCACTATAAATGCTTGTATTGCTAAAATATTAAAACAAAATTGTTGGAAGTACATAGCAGGCCATATTAAACTCTGTTTCAGGTTGAGACTGTACCCCAGCTGAAGAGTACAGAACGCTAATTAAAAGGCACATCTCGAAATGTTCCCCTATATCATCTTCTTTCCTTACACCAATCAACGGCTGATTTTATTCCCGATTTCCAGCATTTCTTCTTTTACAAAAAGTGACGCAGCAGTGTTGCAGACATAGTCGATGATTGAGTTACATAAGCTAAATTTTGTAGCCAAGTTCCTAATAAATGATTGCAGGAATTCAACAGAATCATCTGTAAAAATCAGGCACCAATGTCAGGGAACTCAAAGAGGACATGATTTGAATTTATTTTGTCTCTTCAGCTGAAAGGAACAGGAACAGGCAGAGGAAAAGTAGAGAACTTTATCTAAAAAGAGTTTAATCACCTTTAAATGGTATCTATAATCAAACTAGTCGTTAGATTGCTACAACTGCTTGCATTTATTTAGTGCCTTTAACATAAGAAATAGGAGCAGGAGTAGGCCACAGGGCCCCTCGAGCCTGCTCCGCCATTCAATAAGATCATGGCTGATCTGATTATGGACTCAGCTCCACTTCCCCGCCTGCTCCCCATAACCCCTTATCGTTTAAGAAACTGTCTATTTCTCTCTTAAATTTATTCAATGTCCCAGCTTCCACAGCTCTCTGAGGCAGCGAATTCCACAGATTTACAACCCTCAAGAGAAGAAATTTCTCCTCATCTCTGTTTTAAAAGGGGTGGCCCCTTATTGTAAGACCATGCCCTCTAGTTATAGTCTCCCCATCAGTGGAAACATCCTCTCTGCATCCACCTTGTCAAGCCCCCTCATAATCTTATATGTTTCGATAAGATCACCTCTCATTCTTCTGAATTCCAATGAGTAGAGGCCCAACCTACTCAACCTATCCTCAAAAGTCAACGCCCTCATCTCCAGAATCAACCTAGTGAACCTTCCCTGAACTGCCTCCAAAGCAAGTATATCCTTTCATAAATATGGAGACAAAAACTGCATGCAATATACCCTGTATAGCTCTAGCAAGACTTCCCTGTTTTTATACTCCATCCCCTTTGTAATAAAGGCCAAGATTCCATTGGCCTTCCTGATCACCTGCTGTACCTGCATACTATCGGTGATATATTCAAAGAGCACAAGCACACACAGCTTCCAACATGGCAGGCAGCCCTCTCAGAAGCCTCCGAAAATCTGCCTGGTTCTGTTTATTATTAACCCTGCACTTGCGGTACACAATACGTCCACATCCACAGTGTGGAGCTACAAACATTACAAGCTTACAGACATTACACTTCTCCGTCATTAATGAAGAAGCCATCATAACAAACATCATACATAACTTTCCTGTTTATACATAACAGGATATAAACTTACTTTTTTTTCTCCATATTTAAAAATTTAACTTCACCACTTGTTTTCTGTTTCGAAGAGGATACCTTCGCTCTCGAACAGAACCTTCCAAACATGGTGTCGAATCTAAACTCATTCGAGGCTCACCCTGAGGAACATTTTCCTCCACGGAATTTCCTTGATTTTCATTTGAACTCACTAACTTCAGGCTCTTTGTTTTCCTGACTCAGACTCAGGCCTTCATTCCTGATTCTCTCCTGGATTTGTTTCCAGTACATTGGATTTAGGATTTGCTACTGGTATATCGAAACTATCTGATGAGTCAGAAATAATTGAATCATTCCCACCTTCAACTCCTTCCATGTCTGTAGGTAAAATATGATCAATATGAACAAACATAACCTGTCCATTATCAAACATCTTGACCAAATATGTGCGAGGACCACATATCTTCACCACTCTTCCTAGTAACCACTTTAACCATTTATGGTGATGGTTCTTCACTCACTTTTTGGTTTAATTTCACACTTCTCTCTTTTACTCTACCTCTATCATGATTCTCTTTCTGTCTTAATTATGTCTCTTCTACGGACTATGCCAAATTTGGCTTTAACAACAAGAATCTGGTTCGTGGCTGTCATTTGAGAAACAACTCTGCTGGTGTTCTACCAGTAGTTGTATGAGCAGTATTTCGATATGTAATCAAAAAATTAGCCAACTTGTGATCCAATGACAACTGTCATTTCCTTGGATTTGGATCTAACATTTGTTTTATGAGGGCACGTTTTACAATTTGAACATTGCGCTCTGCTGCACCATTCGAAGCAAGATGGTATGGTGGAACCTTGGTATGTTTCACGCCATTTTTGCTCGTGAATTGTGCAAATTCTTCTGAACGAAATTGTGGTCCATTATCTGAAACAATTTCTTCAGGGAGGCCAAATGAAGAAAATAATTTTCATAAAATGTCCAATGTTTTATGTTGTTATTTTCCACTTTGGAAACACCTCAATCCACTTCAAATGGCTATCAATCACAATGAACAATTGTTGTCCTTCTAAATCAGCAAAATCAATATATAGCCTTTGCCACACCCTGGGAGGCCATTTCCATAGCTGTAATGGTACTGGTGGTGGTTGCTTGCTTGCTTACCGATTGATATGTCGTACACTGACTCATGATGTACTCAAGACCTGGCCACCATAAATAACTGCGTGCAAAACTCCTGGTCAAGCACATTCCCAGGTGCTGGTCATGGAGGTCTCCCAATAATTTGGACCGGAATTTATTTGGTATAACCACTCTTGCACCCCACATGATACAATCTTTATGTACTGATAATTCATTCCTATGAATGAAGAATGGATGTGTATCTTTGTCTGTTCCCTGGTTTGGCCATCCATTTGCAATATACTCATACACCTTTGACATCACTGGGTCACGTTTGGTTGCTCTACCAATCTCTTCAGCTGTGACTGGCAGTTCAACAATGTATGAAAAATAAAACACTTCTTCCCTATTGGGTGTAACTTGTGATAGGGAAGGCAATCTAGACATTACATCAGCATTACTGTGATCAGCTGATCATCTGTATTCAATATCATATGTATATGCTGACAAAATCAAAGCCCATCTCTGCATTCGGGCTGCAGCTAATGTTGGAACTGGGGACTTTGGATGGGGGATTGCTGTTATGGACCATAAGCCCCTAACGATGGTAAACTTACGACCATACAAGTATTTGTGAAAATTCTTGACCCCAAAAATTAATGCCAAAGCTTCCCTTTCAATTTGCACATAATTACTCTCACTGGAACTGAGAGTGCGTTAAGCAAAAGCAATTGGTCTCTCCTCCCCACTACTTAATACATGAGATTACTGCCCCAACTCCATACAGAGAGGCATCACATGCTAGCTTAATCTCCTTAGATACGTCAGTGAACTAACATGATGCTCTCTACCAATTTGCTTTTACACTCCTTGAATGCTGTATCGCATTCTTTTGACCACTTCCAATGGACTTGTTTTTTCAAAAGTTCATTCAATGGTTGTAATACTGTAGCCAAATTTGGTGGGAACTTCCCATAATAGTTCAAAAGACCCAAGAATGAATGAAGTTCAATGACATTCCTGGGAGTGGGTGCATTTCTGATCGCATCCAATTTTTCCATGGTTGGATGTAAACCATTTTTGTCTACTCTGTACTATAAATACTCCACTGAGTTTTTAAATAACTCACACTTATGAGCAGACACTCGTATTCTGTGCTTCTCGAGCCATTTGAGGACTTCATTCAAAATGTGATTATGGATCGCCTATTTGGTGCGGAAATTAGTATGTCATCCAAATAACATACTACCCCTTCAATACCTTGCAAAATCTGGTTAATCACCCCTTGGAATATGGCAGGGGCGGAAGACACTCCAAACGATAGCCTATTAAATTGATATAGGCCGAGATGAGTATTTATAGTCAAACATGACTTGGACTCCTCATCCAGTTCAAGCTGTAAGTAGGCATTCGTAAGATCCAGTTTTGAGAAGATCTGACCATCTGTCAGTGTTGTGAACAAATCTTCTATATTCGGCAATGTATTGGGGACATTACCCTCTAGAACCTGGTTTACAGTTACTTTATAATCACCACACAATCTTACCTTACCATCGGACTTAGAAACATAGAAACATAGAAAATAGGTGCAGGAGTAGGCCATTCGGCCCTTCTAGCCTGCACCGCCATTCAATGAGTTCATGGCTGAACATGCAACTTCAGTACCCCATTCCTGCTTTCTCGCCATACCCCTTGATTCCCCCTAGTAGTAAGGACTACATCTAACTCCTTTTTGAATATATTTAGTGAATTGGCCTCAACAACTTTCTGTGGTAGAAAATTCCACAGGTTCACCACTCTCTGGGTGAAGAAGTTTCTCCTCATCTCGGTCCTAAATGGCTTACCCCTTATCCTTAGACTGTGACCCCTGGTTCTGGACTTCCCCAACATTGGGAACATTCTTCCTGCATCTAACCTGTCTAAACCCATCAGAATTTTAAACGTTTCTATGAGGTCCCCTCTCATTCTTCTGAACTCCAGTGAATACAAGCCCAGTTGATCCAGTCTTTCTTGATAGGTCAGTCCCGCCATCCCGGGAATCAGTCTGGTGAACCTTCGCTGCACTCCCTCAATAGCAAGACTGTCCTTCCTCAGGTTAGGAGACCAAAACTGTACACAATACTCCAGGTGTGGCTTCACCAAGGCCCTGTACAACTGTAGCAACACCTCCCTGCCCCTGTACTCAAATCCCCTCGCTATGAAGGCCAACATGCCATTTGCTTTCTTAACCGCCTGCTGTACCTGCATGCCAACCTTCAATGACTGATGTACCATGACACCCAGGTCTCGTTGCACCTCCCCTTTTCCTAATCTGTCACCATTCAGATAATAGTCTGTCTCTCTGTTTTTACCACCAAAGTGGATAACCTCACATTTATCCACATTATACTTCATCTGCCATGCATTTGCCCACTCACCTAACCTATCCAAGTCGCTCTGCAGCCTCATAGCATCCTCCTCGCAGCTCACACTGCCACCCAACTTAGTGTCATCCGCAAATTTGGAGATACTACATTTAATCCCCTCGTCTAAATCATTAATGTACAGTGTAAACAGCTGGGGCCCCAGCACAGAACCTTGCGATACCCCACGAGTCACCGCCTGCCATTCTGAAAAGTACCCATTTACTCCTACTCTTTGCCTCCTGTCTGACAACCAGTTTTCAATCCATGTCAGCACACTACCCCCAATTCCATGTGCTTTAACTTTGCACATTAATCTCTTGTATGGGATCTTGTCGAAAGCCTTCTGAAAGTCCAAATATACCACATCAACTGATTCTCCCTTGTCCACTCTGCTGGAAACATCCTCAAAAAATTTCAGAAGATTTGTCAAGCATGATTTCCCTTTCACAAATCCATGCTGACTTGGACCTATCATATCACCCCTTTCCAAATGCGCTGCTATGACATCCTTAATAATTGATTCCATCATTTTACCCACGACTGAGGTCAGGCTGACCGGTCTATAATTCCCTGTTTTCTCTCTCCCTCCTTTTTTAAAAAATGGGGTTACATTAGCTATCCTCCACTCGATAGGAACTAATCCAGAGTCAATGGAATGTTGGAAAATGACTGTCAATGCATCCGCTATTTCCAAGGCCACCTCCTTAAGTACTCTGGGATGCAGTCCATCAGGCCCTGGGAATTTATCGGCCTTCAATCCCATCAATTTCCCCAACACAATTTCCTGACTAATAAGGATTTCCCTCAGTTCCTCCTCCTTACTAGACCCTCTGAGCCCTTTTATATCCGGAAGGTTGTTAGTGTCCTCCTTAGTGAATACCGAACCAAAGTACTTGTTCAATTGGTCCGCCATTTCTTTGTTCCCCGTTATGACTTCCCCTGATTCTGACTGCAGGGGACCTACGTTTGTCTTTACTAACCTTTTTCTCTTTACATATCTATAGAAACTTTTGCAATCCGTCTTAATGTTCCCTGCAAGCTTCTTCTCGTACTCCATTTTCACTGCCCTAATCAAACCCTTTGTCCTCCTCTGCTGAGTTCTAAATTTCTCCCAGTCTCCGGGTTCGCTGCTATTTCTGGCCAATTTGTATGCCACTTCCTTGGCTTTAATACTATCCCTGATTTCCCTTGATAGCCACGGTTGAGCCACCTTCCCTTTTCTATTTTTACGCCAGACAGGAATGTACAATTGTTGTAGTTCATCCATGCGGTCTCTAAATGTCTGCCATTGCCCATCCACAGTCAACCCCTTAAGTATCATTTGCCAATCTATACTAGCCAATTCACACCTCATACCTTCAAAGTTACCCTTCTTTACGTTCTGGACCATGGTCTCTGAATTAACTGTTTCATTCTCCAGCCTAATGCAGAATTCCACCATATTATGGTCACTCTTCCCCAAGGGGCCTCGCACAACGAGATTGCTAATTAATCCTCTCTCATTACACAACACCCAGTCTAAGATGGCCTCCCCCCTGGTTGGTTCCTCGACATATTTGTCTAGAAAACCATCCCTTATGCACTCCAGGAAATCCTCCTCCACCGTATTGCTTCCAGGTTGGTTAGCCAAATCTATGTGCATTTTAAAGTCACCCATTATAACTGCTGCACCCTTATTGCATGCACCCCTAATTTCCTGTTTGATACCCTCCCCAACATCACTACTACTGTTTGGAGGTCTGTACACAACTCCCACTAACGTTTTTTGCCCTTTGGTGTTCTGCAGCTCTACCCATATAGATTCCACATCATCCAAGCTAATGTCCTTCCTAACTATTGCATAAATCTCCTCCTTAACCATCAATGCTACCCCACCTCCTTTTCCTTTTATTCTATCCTTCCTGAATGTTGAATACCCCTGGATGTTGAGTTCCCAGCCCTGATCATCCTGGAGCCACGTCTCTGTAAACCCAATCACATCATATTTGTTAACATCTATTTGCACAGTTAATTCATCCACCTTATTACGGATACTCCTTGCATTAAGACACAAAGCCTTCAGGCTTGTTTTTTTAACACCCTTTGTCCTTTTAGAATTTTGCTGTTGAGTGGCCCTTGTTGTTCTTTGCCTTGGGCTTCTCTGCCCTCCAGTTTTCCTCATCTCCTTTCTGTCGTTTGCTTTTGTCTCTTTTTTGTTTCCCTCTGTCTCCCTGCATTGATTCCCATCCCCCTGCCATATTAGTTTAACTCCTCCCCAACAGCACTAGCAAACACTCCCCCTAGGACATTGGTTCCGGTCCTGCCCAGGTGCAGACCGTCCGGTTTGTACTGGTCCCACCTCCCCCAGAACTGGTCCCAATGCCCCAGGAATTTGAATCCTTCCCTGCTGCACCACTGCTGAAGCCACGTATTCATCTGCACTATCCTGCGATTCCTACTCTGACTAGCACGTGGCACTGGTAGCAATCCCGAGATTACTACTTTTGAGGTCCTACTTTTTAAATTTAGCTCCTAGCTCCTTAAATTCATTTCGTAGGACCTCATCCCCTTTTTTAACCTACCGTATATACTCGCGTATCATGCGACTTTTGAAGACCTAAATTGTAACCTAAATTTGGGGGGGTCGCATGATACGCGAGATACAAAATTTGCTGAATCTCGGCATGCTCCAACAATCCTCCATGTAAAGACATTTCTCTTGGTTTCTCCTCTCACTCTCCATGATGGTTGTAAATCGAATATCCCTGGTTGATATTAGTTCCTCGATACTCATGACCAAATCATTAGTTTATGTGGAAAACAAGTCAAGTTCCTGCAGCACACCACTAACTACATCCTCCCTATGCAAAAAAAATCCATTTGACTCCTGCTGAAATTCTTCTCTTCAGGGGGAGAGAGAGTCGCGGAGGTCGGGGGGGGAGAGAGAGTCGCGGAGGTCGGGGGGGGAGAGACAGTCGCGGAGGTCGGGGGGGGAGAGAGAGTCGCGGAGGTCGGGGGGGGAGAGAGTCGCGGAGGTCGGGGGGGCAGAGAGAGTCGCGGAGGTCGGGGTGGAGAGAGTCGCAGAGGTCAGGGGGGGGAGAGAGAGTCGCGGAGGTCGGGGGGGGAGAGAGAGTCGCGGAGGTCGGGGGGGGGAGAGAGTCGCGGAGGTCGGGGGGGGGAGAGAGTCGCGGAGGTCGGCGGGGGAGAGTACGGAGAGAGAGCACGGAGAGAGAGCACGGAGAGAGAGCAGAATCTACTCGATGTTTCATGTTAAGGTCTGTATTCGATCTCAAAAAAGTGACTCGCATGATACATGAGATATATGGTCAAATCATGTTTTGGGGACGAAAATTTAGGGGTCGCATGATACGCGAGATCGCAGGATACGCGAGTATATACGGTATGTCGTTGGTACCAATGTGCACCACGACAACTGGCTGTTCTCCCTCCCTTTTTAGAATGTCCTGCACCCGCTCCGAGACATCCTTGACCCTTGCACCAGGGAGGCAACATATCATCCTGGAGTCTCGGTTGCGGCCACAGAAACGCCTATCTATTCCCCTTACAATTGAATCCCCTATCACTATCGCTCTCCCACTCTTTTTCCTGCCCTCCTGTGCAACAGAGCCAGCCACCGTGCCATGAACTTGGCTGCTGCTGCCCTCCCCTGATGAGTCATCCCCCTCAACAGTACTCAAAGTATATCTGTTTTGTTTTGTTGGGGGATGACCACAGGGGACCCCTGCACTACCTTCCTTGCACTGCTCTTCCTGCTGGTCTTCCATTCCCTAGCTGGCTGTGGACCCTTCACCTGCGGTATGACCAACTCGCTACACGTGCTACTCACGTCATTCTCAGCATCATGGATGCTCCAGAGTGAATCCACCCTCAGCTCCAACTCCGCAACGCAGTCCGTCAGGAGCTGGAGGCGGATACACTTCCCGCACACGTAGTCGTCAGGGACACTGGAGTCGTCCCTGAGTTCCCACATGGTACAGGAGGAGCATAACACGTGACCGAGCTGTCCTGCCATGATTTAACCCTGAGATAGGCAGCAATGCTAAAGTTTACTCACTGTTATAGAAGAGAACAAAGAAAAACTACTCACCAATCACTTACCCCCTTGGCTGTGACGTCACCTCTGTTTCCTTCTACTTCATTTTTGCCTTCTCCCTGTAGCTGCACAAGTGCGCCTTTTATAGGCCTCACCAACGAACTCCCGACACCTCTCCACGCACCTCTCGCCGACGCTGGGTCTCGGACTCCCTGCTGTGCCTTTTATAGGCCTCACCAACGAACTCCCGACGCCTCTCCACGCACCTCTCGCCGACGGCAATGGTACAACAACAATGGATGTAGCCCAATTACATCAATCTATCTTACAAATAATGATCTCAGTCTCTAATCTTTTGAGTTCTTGCTCAACTTTCTCCTTGAGTGCATATGGTACAGAACGTGGCTTGTAGTAAACCGATCTAGCGTCCTTCTCTACCCTGACACTCGCCTTGAATCAGACTGCCCAATTCGCAGAACACCTTCGGATGCTTCTTGATAGCCTCATCCGTTGATGTAAATCTCGCTTCCACACAGAAAATCTTACTCCAATCCAGCTTCAGTGAGCTCAACTCAATTTCTTCCTAGTAAGGCAAGCTTGTCTCCTTTCACTACTATTAGAGGCAAGTTCTGAAATTGATCTTTATATTTCACCGGTACGGTGATACGACCTACCACAGGAATTTTCTCTCCCGAGTAGCCTCGCAGCTCTATCTTGGATTTCTCCAGTTGGAAATCACGCAATTTGTTGCAGTATAGTGTACTACACTTGTCGCAGTATACTACACTCACGGATGCACCCGTGTCAATTTCCATTGGTATCTTGAATCCCACGACATCTATGTGGATTTTGATGCTTTCTGAATCACTGTCCGTTAACCTCGTGGTCCTGATGACGTGTAACTCTAACATCTCCTCCTCCTCTTGTTGTTCTTCCATGCTATGTAATCTCTTGAGATTTCTACTCATAGCTTTGAATGCTGGTTTACCCTTCAGTCAGCAAGCCTTCGCAAGATGCCCAGTCTTCCTGCAGAAGAAACACTCTGCCTTCACGTATGGACAATTTGAGCAATATGTTGTCCCAGGCACCAAAAGCACGACTTCGACGCTCTGTTAGAATTTCCAGTTTCTGAGACTTTGGGCCCCACTATCTTTTACTTTGAACCTGCAGGTGATTTGCCTCGGTTGACTGATGACTGTAATTATTATTTAATTCTCGGGAATATTGTTTGGCCATGCCCATCGACCTCGCTGTCTGACAAGCAATCTCAAAAGTCAAGTCATCCGTCGTCAATAACTTCCTTCTGATCGCATCATTTTTCACCCCACAAACAAAACGATCCCATAATGCTCGGTTTTGAAAGTTTCCAAAATTAGTGCATCGATAGCTTTTTTAATGCTACGATGTAATCGCTGATACATTCATCAGCCTTTTGATTCCGAATCTCAAAATGATAGCTTTCAGCAATTTCCAACGGTTTGGGGTTATAGTGCTGCTCCAGCTTCGTTAAAATCTCTAAGTGTTGTGTCCTTTGGCTCGTCAGGCACAAGCAGATTTACAAGAGTTTCGTACAATGTCAGACCAGTCACCGATAAGAAAATCGCTTTCTTACGTTCCAACACTGCCCGGTTCTGGACTGCATTGTCTAGAACTTCAATTATGTTATTTGCAGTGAAATACATTTATAGCCGATCCAGATATGCTTTAAAACATTCCCGGTCGTGTCTATATTCCCCCAAATGTCCGATTACACCTGCCATTTTAATCTCAAGCAGTTCACACCGTGTGCTGTATTTTACCTCAGATTTTGTAGCTTTTTCCAAAGACAGAAATTTCCAAAGTCTCTCTGTCAGCTGGCTGAATCCTTCAACAAAATTTAAGCTTTAAATCATCCGAAAAATCCCATCTCGCCGCCAAATGTGATATCTTCACAGAGCACAAGCACACAGCTTCCAACATGGCAGGCAGCTCTCTCGGAAGCCTCCGGAAATCTGCCTGGTTCTGTTTATTATTAACCCTGCACTTGAAGTACACAATACGTCCACATCCACAGTGTGGAACTACAAACATTACAAGTTTACAGACATTACATTATCCTTTTGTGTTTCATGCATAAGTACCCCCAGGTCCCACTGTACTGCAGCACTTTGCAATTTTTCTCCATTTAAATAATAACTTGCTCTTTGTTTTTTTCTGCCTCACACTTTCCAACATTGGGCAAAAATTTGGCAGATGGAGTACACTCATTTAGCCTGTCTATGTTAATGTAGTAAAACATCCCAAGGTGCTTCACAGGAGTGTTATAAGACAAAACAAATAAATTTGACAGAGGCAGATAAGAAATTATGGCAGATCACCAAAAGCTTGGTCAAAGAGGTAGGTTTTAAGCAGCATCTTAAAGGAGGAAAGAGAGGTAGAGAGGCGGAGAGA
This sequence comes from Pristiophorus japonicus, assembly GCF_044704955.1. Taxonomy (NCBI): domain Eukaryota; kingdom Metazoa; phylum Chordata; class Chondrichthyes; family Pristiophoridae; genus Pristiophorus; species Pristiophorus japonicus. The sequence continues at coordinate 35,135 of NW_027251170.1, read as the reverse complement.
TTTAGGGAGGGAAATCCAGAGCTTGGTGCCTAACCAAGTGAAATCCTCCAGCAACATCGCTTTTAATTCCATATTGATTGATCTCTTTTCGTTGTTCGCCTAATTCACATTCACCAGGCTCTGCATCAAAGCATTCTACTCATTTCTTTAGTTGCTGTAAGTTTAAAACAATGATGTTGTGCTGAAGGTGCCAGGCTCCATTGCCAGCGTGTTGTGAGACAGGTCAGAAGATGGGTGGCAGCACTGAACCCCGATTCTACAACCTGTTCTCCCATCTGACGAGGCTCTCTGTAGGAAATGGTCCCTCACAGGTTGGTCTCAGTATGTAAACCTGGACCCTCACTACAATACCCACACAAGTGCGCTCTCAGAGCGGGGAGCTTTGCCTGCACGGAGTGTATATGGGAAACTGAGTCCTCTGTGCACGATATTCCAGCCATTCTGGTCAGGAAGCGGGGCTCAGCACACATCTACATTCCCGATACATGCTCCCGCTGGGCAGCACTTCCTCTCAGAACCACAACAGCAGAAAATGACCCCTGGAGTATATCTGACTCTCAGCCTTGGCAGGCAGCTGTTTCATTCTTTGGGTTGGAGTATTACTCTAGTTTGACTCCTGTGGTCCATGGTGTAATTTGAACTTCTCCATTATGCTTACAGTTAATATGGCAGCTCCGTGTCACAGACGGTGCAGCGGGTAGAATGGAGTTACCGCCTGTCAGTTTCTCGGAGCCTGCCCCACAGGCACTTCTTGTTTTCAATGTTAGTCCAGTGCAGGTGAAGTGTCCACTTTTTCCAAACAGAGAAAAGTACATTTATGGATGGCCCCAGAAGAACAGACAGAAATGTGTTTTCACCCCCAGTCGGAGTTACTTTGCATCCAATGCACTCAAAGCTGTGAGGCTGCCAGAGGGACTCTCATCACCTGCCTTTAGTGCAGCCAGGAGTCCGATCAAAACCTAACTGGTGAGTCACATTGTTGCTTTCACATGTGCACCCCCAAAACTGCCCCATCAACACACAAGTGACCTTATAAACTGCAGGTTAAGACTACCATCGTGAATTCACTCCCCAATGTCTCTTAGTAAATCAGCTAGAACAATATTTTTAGGTAATAATGAAGGAATCAGGGGGTAAAGCCTTCTTAGATACTACTCACATCTGATCCTGAGACCCATTCACTGAGCTATGAGCAGTCAGTTTTTTTTTAAACACTCTCCCAACTTTGCTACATAGCTGAAGAGTTCTGAAGTTAGAATTTTGCAGCATGTAAAAGAAATGAAATAATGAAACAAGGTGAGTGGCCAAGAGCCGGGGTGTAGGACACTCCCACTGTTGCAAGAGAAGAGACAAGGAGGGGGTATTGGGCAAGAGAGTAAAATAGACAATATCAGATCAATCTCCCGATTTCCATTTGGGAGAGCTGTACAACAAGCAGCTGATTTGATATTGTGCATTTTACACAACTGCCCAAAGTCACAATTACCCCACAGGCAAGTTCAAGTAATACAATGCTAGCCTTTTAGAAGCCTTTAGATTGCAGAAGGAAGGGAGGGTGGACAGAGGGAGATCAGAGTACCATGTTTTTGCTGTATAGAGAAAGAACAAGTTACGGTGCACGTGTTTCAACAACTGATTCGTCTCGGTATGAATTTCATAGTGCTAGAAAATATGAAAAGATGTTCAACTGAACTAAATGACTGAATTGAGATATTTTTCCACTGGAGATATTTTTAATTATTAGGCCTGTATGGAGAAGAGGAATGATCTCGAACCTCCAGTTTGATTACAGCTTTGTGGTGCACATTTGACATTGTAGCTGAAACATTCATTCCCTCTTTGCTGAGTTCCAGGGCTGCATTTCCTCTGCCGATAGCAGTTTTGGTGAAGCAATCAGATTCATGGAGCTGTGAGTACATCTTATTATACAAATTTTGATCAGTCATTGTTTTTGCCTCAGGAATGTGCAGAGCAAACTCGGTGTCGTATTTGATGCAGTCAAGCGGGTTGGAAAACAGAAGGGAGATCTGCTGACTGCCAAAGTTGTAGCTGAGGACCCCAACAGACCCGTAGAGCGAGAATGGGGTCTTGATGAACACACAAGTTCCTTTCTTTTCCTTCTGTATAGTGGGCGGAGGTGGACTTTGTACAACACCACATTCAGCATATGTCCTGCAAAATGAGATGATACATATGCAATACATGCGTGAATATCACAAACCAGTAAATGAAACATTCAATAAACCTTCACTTTGCAGCTTCTCAAAGAAAATAGAAGGAACGACCTGCATTTATATGGTGCCTATCACATCCTCAGGACGACCAAAGAGCTTTACAGCCAATGAACGACTCACTTGAAGTGCAGTCACTGTCAGAATGTAGAGAAATGTGGCAGCCAATGTGAGTACAGCAAGATCCCACACCAGTTGTAGGACCCCCAAGTGCACAATTCAGGTACAAGTGTCAGTCGATCATCTGCTGTGCAAGCTCTGCCCAATTGCACCAGGCCTCGAGAGGCCTTACCAGTGATCCTTAAAAGGAATCGTTGGAGGCCCCTCACAAAAAAAACACCCAAGATATTGTTAGCTTCTCATTCTGTGGACCCAGGAGCTCTCCTCCTGGGCCCCACAAAGACCCTCCGGCTTCCCTCGGGATGACCGCCACCCCAATCCCTCCCGCAGCCAGCTCAGCAAAGGAGCCGAATGATTTCCCGTCCTCCCCAAACAGCGAGCAGCAGCGCGGCACCCATTGCGGCATTCGAATCATGCCCAACGCCTAACTTGGCTCAGGCCCTGCACCGAGTCATCGCCACACCGAAGCTCTCCACAATCGGCTGCCATGTTTGCCCACCTGAAGTGGGGCTTTCGAGCTCTGCTATAATTAAAGCGTTATGAATGGGTCTCGGGACTCAATATACGAGGTAAAAAGGCTTTTGCGGTGGTCAGCTTCTAGTTCTCTTAAAAGGCAATGGAGCTAATGCTGAGAATAACATGTTAACTTTGCAATAATTATCTGAGGTAAGCTGCATGACTTAAAAATGAAACCACAAGGGGCCTAGGAGGTTAGGAAAGTGGAACAATGGGGCCGGATTGAACTGTTAACAGGATACCACCTGGCCTGAGCCAAGGTCAGGCTAACAACAATAGATTGTGGTCATATCAGTCATGTGCTTCTTCGGTTGTGAAGGCAGTACTTTAATGTTACGCAGGCTAGGCAGAAAAGAGGCGAGTGATTATGTGACGAGGAAGGAAATTAACCAGTCACTGTGCATGCGGGCTTTAAACTAATCAAATTATGCCAAACGATCATGCATGAGGTTGAGCATGTACGTTTAAGTGTATAAAAGGTTGTTTGAAACTATATCATCGGACAGTGACTTGGCTAGTCTCATAGCAGGTCACCTCCCCACCGATGTGAATAAAGACTGCATGAATCTTCGAACACAGACTTGGTGTCTAGTGTTTATTTTAAATACACCAGTACAATTGGCGTAGTCGGCAGGATCTCAAGCGTGCGGCAGACAACGGCAGATGGAAGCCTTGTCACAGGCATGAGTACGTTTTAATTACCACGCAGAGTTAGGACAATGTCAGAAATCCATCAAGTGTCAGCTGCCCGAGAGATCCGAATCTGCAGATCTGGCTGAGAGTTCAAATAGTCAGCGGAAGATCCCAGGTGAAATAATTGTGGCTGGCTATATAGAAGTGTGTCTGTAACGTTGAGATTGATAATTGGTATAGGTTGCAAGTATCCGTCTCACTCAGGGCGAGTAAGTAAGGACGCACCGCTGACAACCAATAGCGGTGCAAGTGACGGTCTCACTCGTGAAGAGTAAGTAAAAGAACACACCGCTGACAACCAATAGCCATGGGAAATGAGAAACTCGAGTGGGGACCAGAGTTATCTCCGACATGGTACCTAGCAGACACAAATCAAAAACTAACTGAAATAATGATTAAATAAAATTGGAAACTAGACGACCCACCCGCTGAACAAAGAAAATGATAGGAGTCGGAAGAGAATAAAAAAGAGAAAGCCCTCATTTTAGTTACTCGCATGTATTATGAATTAATTAGATGGACTAGACTAGACTGAAAAGCGGAAAAATAGCGTTAAAACAACAGTAGTTGCGATGGCAATAGCATCCGTCATGACGACGATATAGACTGCGGGGGGGGCGGGGGGTGGTAGTCTTGGGCAGAAAGGCAGTTGAGTACAACCAAGATCACAGGTGGGACATACCGCACCCCTCTGAGAAACAACTGCAATTGAAACTGGATTAAGGAATAATGGATAGTTATGACTCAATTAAAGAAAAGGGAAGATCATGTTTCTTTCTTACTGAACTGGTGTTTTTCTTTGGTGTTTAAAGTTTTTGGGAAAGCATATTCCTTTGTGTGGCTATGACTCCTCCCACTTTCCCCAAGTGGCATTGGGAAGTTTAAGATTGGAATTATGGAGGTTAATTAACCCATTAAAACCCGGACTTTTATTATGGCCATGATAAAATTCTGGTTGGTGTAAATTGTGTGGCGAGCCTTTATTTCCAGACACAAGGCATTTCACATCAATAATTTGTATGGTTTTTTAAAAATTCTGACCAATTGGTAAGAAACATAGAAATAGAAAGAGATTTATAGCGCAGAAGGAGGCCATTCCATTGTGTCTGCGCCGGCCAACAAAAAGCCACATGGCCCTTCGTCAACAGCCCTAAAGGTTACATACAAACCCATGAACAATAAGGGAAAGGCAAAGAGCACCCAGCCCACCCACACCACTGCAACACCCCTTATACTAAAGATTTACACTCCACCCCAACTGGAGCCATGTGATTTCCTGGGAGAGGCAAAAACCAGATAAAAAATCCAGGCCAATTTAGGGAGAACAAAATCTGGGAAAATTCCTCTCCGACTCATCGATTCAATCGAAACTAGTCCAGGAGATCACCCTCGCCGTATTCTATTCTCTGCAGTACTTGCCATTATATCTGCACTGACCAACAAAAGGTCATCCAGTCTAATCTCAATTACCAACTCTAGGTCTGTAACCCTGCAGGTTACGGCACTTTAAGTGCCCATTCAACTATCTCTTAAAAGCGGTGAGGGATTTTGGGGAGAAAAGTACAAAATGCTATTTTGTGCAAAGTTGTTTTTCTGAATGTGCTTTTACCGTTAAAATAAACAGGGACTTTACAAAAGTAAAAGAATTTTAACTGGAGAGTTAAACTGAAAAGGCTGCAAGCTGTGGGACGGAAGTCGACATTGATTGATGGTGTCTGTTTGTCGACTTTCGAAACAAAGGAAGTTAACTCTTTCACAGGCAGCTGAAAACTGTTTAATTCAGTGGCCGCTGCATTTTGAATATTGGACATTTTCTTAATTTGAAGCAAATCATCAGAGATTCTCAGTTTCTTTTGTTTGAAGTAGGTGATGTTGTTTAAAAAGGGGTTAGTGAATTGTGCCCGAGGGATCAGGAGGGCACACCACCGTAACTAACTACATCGGGCCCCAAATAATTCTCAGGAGTGAGAGGTGGGGGGGCCAGGTAATGGAACAAAACTATGCGAGGGTGGAAGTTTTGAACTCCGGTACAAGGGACCGTATAATATCGTAGATAAAGCTAGTCCCATGGTTTATGCAGCCCGGTTACCTAGGAGAATTAAATGGTTTTATATCAACTAGATTAAGTTTTTTTCCCCCCCATTCAGCAGCAGGTACCAAGACAAGAAGAAACGGTTATGAACATGGGGAGCTGGATTCGTCCTCTCCAGGGAAATGAGGAAGAAGGGGTGCCAAATAGATACAGTATGATCCAAATGGAAGGGGACAGAATAGAAACCATAGAAAATAGATGCAGGAGTAGGTCATTCAGCCCTTCGAGCCTGCAACACCATTCAATATGATCATGGCTGATCATGCAACTTCAGGACCCCATTCCTGCTTTCTCTTCATATCCTTTGATCACTTTAGCCGTAAGGGCCACATTCAACTCCCTTTTGAATATATCTAATGAACTGGCCTCAACAACTTTGTGGTAGAGAATTCGACAGGTTCACAATTCTGAGTGAAGTTTCTCCTCATAGAAACATAGAAAATAGGTGCAGGAGTAGGCCATTCGGCCCTTCTAGCCTGCACCGCCATTCAATGAGGACATGGCTGAACATGCAACTTCAGTACCCCATTCCTGCTTTCTCACCATACCCCTTGATCCCCCTAGTAGTAAGGACTTCATCTAACTCCTTTTTGAATATATTTAGTGAATTGGCCTCAACAACTTTCTGTGGTAGAGAATTCCACAGGTTCACCACTCTCTGGGTGAAGAAATTCCTCCTCATCTCGGTCCTAAATGGCTTACCCCTTATCCTTAGACTGTGTCCCCTGGTTCTGGACTTCCCCAACATTGGGAACATTCTTCCTGCATCTAACCTGTCTAACCCCGTCAGAATTTTAAACGTTTCCATGAGGTCCCCTCTCATTCTTCTGAACTCCAGTGAATACAGCCCAGTTGATCCAGTCTTTCTTGATAGGTCAGTCCCGCCATCCCGGGAATCAGTCTGGTGAACCTTCGCTGCACTCCCTCAATAGCAAGAATGTCCTTTCTCAGGTTAGGAGACCTAAACTGTACACAATACTCCAGGTGTGGCCTCACCAAGGCCCTGTACAATTGTAGCAACACCTCCCTGCCCCTGTACTCAAATCCCCTCGCTATGAAGGCCAACATGCCATTTGCTTTCTTAACCGCCTGCTGTACCTGCATGCCAACCTTCAATGACTGATGTACCATGACACCCAGGTCTCTTTGCACCTCCCCTTTTCCTAATCTGTCACCATTCAGATAATAGTCTGTCTCTCTGTTTTTACTACCAAAGTGGATAACCTCACATTTATCCACATTATACTTCATCTGCCATGCATTTGCCCACTCACCTAACCTATCCAAGTCGCTCTGCAGTCTCATAGCATCCTCCTCGCAGCTCACACTGCCACCCAACTTAGTGTCATCCGCAAATTTGGAGATACTACATTTAATCCCCTCGTCTAAATCATTAATGTACAGTGTAAACAGCTGGGGCCCCAGCACAGAACCTTGCGGTACCCCACTAGTCACTGCCTGCCATTCTGAAAAGTCCCCATTTACTCCTACTCTTTGCTTCCTGTCTGATAAGCAGTTCTCAATCCATGTCAGCACACTACCCCCAATCCCATGTGCTTTAACTTTGCACATTAATCTCTTGTGTGGGACCTTGTCGAAAGCCTTCTGAAAGTCCAAATATACCACATCAACTGGTTCTCCCTTGTCCACTCTACTGGAAACATCCTCAAAAAATTCCAGAAGATTTGTCAAGCATGATTTCCCTTTCACAAATCCATGCTGACTTGGACCTATCATATTACCTCTTTCCAAATGCACTGCTGTGACATCCTTAATAATTGATTCCATCATTTTACCCACTACTGATGTCAGGCTGACCGGTCTATAATTCCCTGTTTTCTCTCTCCCTCCTTTTTTAAAAAGTGGGGTTACATTGGCTACCCTCCACTCCATAGGAACTGATGTAGAGTCAATGGAATGTTGGAAAATGACTGTCAATGCATCCACTATTTCCAAGGCCACCTCCTTAAGTACTCTGGGATGCAGTCCATCAGGCCCTGGGGATTTATCGGCCTTCAATCCCATCAATTTCCCCAACACAATTTCCCGACTAATAAGGATTTCCCTCAGTTCCTCCTCCTTACTAGACCCTCTGACCCCTTTTATATCCGGAAGGTTGTTTGTGTCCTCCTCAGTGAATACCGAACCAAAGTACTTGTTCAGTTGGTCCGCCATTTCTTTGTTCCCCGTTATGACTTCCCCTGATTCTGACTGCAGGGGACCTACGTTTGTCTTTACTAACCTTTTTCTCTTTACATATCTATAGAAACTTTTGCAATCCGTCTTAATGTTCCCTGCAAGCTTCTTCTCGTACTCCATTTTCACTGCCCTAATCAAACCCTTTGTCCTCCTCTGCTGAGTTCTAAATTTCTCCCAGTCCCCGGGTTCGCTGCTATTTCTGGCCAATTTGTATGCCACTTCCTTGGCTTTAATGCTATCCCTGATTTCCCTTGATAGCCACGGTTGAGCCACCTTCCCTTTTTTATTTTTACGCCAGACAGGAATGTACAATTGTTGTAGTTCATCCATGCGGTCTCTAAATGTCTGCCATTGCCCATCCACAGTCAACCCCTTCAGTATCATTAGCCAATCTATCTTAGCCAATTCATGCCTCATACCTTCAAAGTTACCCTTCTTTAAGTTCTGGACCATGGTCTCTGAATTAACTGTTTCATTCTCCATCCTAATGCAGAATTCCACCATATTATGGTCACTCTTCCCCAAGGGGCCTCGCACAACGAGATTGCTAATTAATCCTCTCTCATTACACAACACCCAGTCTAAGATGGCCTCCCCCCTAGTTGGTTCCTCGACATATTGGTCTAAAAAACCATCCCTTATGCACTCCAGGAAATCCTCCTCCACCGTTTTGCTTCCAGTTTGGTTAACCCAATCTATGTGCATATTAAAGTCACCCATTATAACTGCTGCACCTTTATTGCACGCACCCCTAATTTCATGTTTGATGCCCTCCCCAACATCACTACTACTGTTTGGAGGTCTGTACACAACTCCCACTAACGTTTTTTGCCCTTTGGTATTCTGCAGCTCTACCCATATAGATTCCACATCATCCAAGCTAATGTCCTTCCGAACTATTGCCTTAATTTGCTCCTTAACCAGCAATGCTACCCCACCTCCTTTTCCTTTTATTCTATCTTTCCTGAATGTTGAATACCCCTGGATGTTGAGTTCCCAGCCCTGATCATCCTGGAGCCACGTCTCCGTAATCCCAATCACATCATATTTGTTAACATCTATTTGCACAGTTAATTCATCCCCCTTATTGCGGATACTCCTTGCATGAAGACACAAAGCCTTCAGGCTTGTTTTTTTAACACCCTTTGTCCTTTTAGAATTTTGCTGTACAGTGGCCCTTTTTGTTCTTTGCCTTGGGTTTCTCTGCCCTCCACTTTTCCTCATCTCCTTTCTGTCTTTTGCTTTTGCCTCCTTTTTGTTTCCCTCTGTCTCCCTGCATTGGTTCCCATCCCCCTGCCATATTAGTTTAAATCCTCCCCAACAGCACTAGCAAACACTCCCCCTAGGACATTGGTTCCGGTCCTGCCCAGGTGCAGACTGTCCGGTTTGTACTGGTCCCACCTCCCCCAGAACCGGTTCCAATGCCCCAGGAATTTGAATCCCTCCCTGCTGCACCACTGCTCAAGCCACGTATTCATCTGCGCTATCCTGCGATTCCTACTCTGACTATCACGTGACACTGGTAGCAATCCCGAGATTACTACTTTTGAGGTCCTACTTTTTAATTTAGCTCCTAGCTCCTTAAATTCGTTTCGTAGGACCTCATCCCTTTTTTTACCTATGTCGTTGGTACCAATGTGCACCACGACAATTGGCTGTTCTCCCTCCCTTTTCAGAATGTCCTGCACCCGCTCCGAGACATCCTTGACCCTTGCACCAGGGAGGCAAAATACCATCCTGGAGTCTCGGTTATCTATTCCCCTCACCATTGAATCCCCAATCACTATTGCTCTCCCACTCTTTTTCCTGCCCTCCTGTGCAGCAGAGCCAGCTATGGTGCCATGAACTTGGCTGCTGCTGCCCTCCCCTGATGAGTCATCCCCCTCAACAGTACCCAAAGCAGTGTATCTGTTTTGCAGGGGGATGACCACATGGGACTCCTGCACTACCTTCCTTGCACTGCTCTTCCTGTTAGTCTTCCATTCCATATCTGGCTGTGGACCCTTTCCCTGCGGTACGACCAACTCGCTACACGTGATACTCACGTCATTCTCAGCATCGTCGATGCTCCAGAGTGAATCCACCCTCAGCTCCAACTCCGCAACGTGGACCGTCAGGAGCTTGAGGTGGATACACTTCCTGCAGATATAGTCGTCAGGGACACTGGTGTCGTCACTGAGTTCCCACATGGTACAGGAGGAGCATAACACCCGACCGAGCTCTCCTGCCATGACTTAACCCTTAGATACACTTAAATTGGCAACAACAATCACGGTCCTAAATGGCTTGCCCCTTATCGTTAGACTGTGATCCCTGGTTCTGGATTTCCCCAACATCGGGAACATTCTTCCTGCATCTAACCTGTCCAATCCTGTCAGAATTTTATGTTTCTAGGAGATCCCCTCTCATTCTTCTAAACTCCAGTGAATATAAACTTAGTCGAGCCAGTCTCTCCTCAAATGTCAGTCCTGCCATCCCAGGAATCAGTCTGGTGAACCTTTGCTGCACTCCCTCAATAGCAAGAATGTCCTTCCTCAGATTAGGAGACTAAAACTGTACACAATATTCAAGATGTGGCCTCACCAAGGCCCTGTACAACTGCAGTAAGACCTCCCTGCTCCTATACTTAAATCCTCTCGCGATGAAGGCCAACGTATGGGAGCTAGAAGAATCTCCTTGGGTCCCAAATCTGGAACCACCTCCTGTCCACAGACATGCCTCGCAAACCCCGTCAATCTCACGAAATAGTAAGACATATCGTGAATGGTAGTAGTAGGGACAGCTGAGGGTACAGGATAGTGGTACATTTCCAGTGGCATGGTAATTATACCACTGTAACCATCCATTATATCAAGAGGTGCAAGGACAGGAGCGCAGTTGTACAAGCAGTGGCGTTCAAAAAAGACTCATCCAAAGGCTCCTTCTCCAATGAATCAACAGATTGTTTGTCATAAACACATCCCTGGGCCAACAAATGGGCTAATGGTAATCCCAACTCCGGTGATATTGTACCATGATGTGGTACCTGTAATATTGAATCTGACCAAAGTGGGACTACCTGGGTGGTGCAAGCCTAAAACAGCACAGCTACATGGGAGAGATTTTGGCAGAGGGCCAGTACAACTTGCACTGAATTGAGAGAGTGATGGGCTTGATTGTATCTTGACACAAATGGTGCCAAGACTATTGGGGAGGATCATAGAAGGCAGTGAGGCCTGATTAATGTGTTGCAACTGGTTTAATGCTAAAAAGAGGATAAACCAGATTATAGAAGAGGAACAAATCATCTTCAACAAAACAGCTCAAAGTAATGTATGGATCTTGGTTAGTCGAACAAGCCCAAGGAAACCTGCAGCAAATTTCAGAGGGAAAGCTCTCTTTCTGGGTAACTGATCGAGACCTAGGGCAATGTCCACTTATCAACTTACTAAGACTCTGTGCCAAGTCAGAAAGTTAATACAGGTGTACCCAGTGGCATGAGTGTTATTTACAGGAACAGAATGACACCACCCTGTTAGAGGTAGTATGGGATTACTAAATTTTCTCGGCATGATACAACGAACATTGGAAATGTAACCCGGGTGAATGGGGAAAAACAGCTGTAGCCCCAGGCCAAATTGGATATGCTCAAGCTCAGGACATGTTCTTTTCCCTCCACAACATGGTAGAACATGCAGACTCTGCATGTGGGTTTAATTGGTCTGGGATAACATGGAACTGCACCATGAAGGTAATTGAGAAACAGCATTTTCCCGTACGATCTGTATAAAGAGGGAAAGGTGGATATTGTGCCAGCCCCATATACCGGAAATACCAGTATGGTACCAACATGACTTGTCCCATCGCGACGGGAATTTTTGTTTTACCCCAGTCCAAACTGAAAGACTTGTGGTGCGGGTTTCATTAAGTATTTGTGTAGGCAAGTAAATATCACTAAGGAGTTAAAGGGTAACTGCCAAAAGGAAGATAATAAATTTGGATAGTTAATTGGGCCAATTGAGGACCAAGTACAATGGACATTAAGCGAAATGGGGAACAGAGGGTCACAACGGCTAGATGCTGAGGTGATACTGACAGTACATATGATCGAGATAGTCCGACAATGAACCACGAGATGTGTGGTTTTTATGTTGTCTATTGTCTAACAACAATCAAAACACACTATCGGTATGCGGCTAGGGTGGCAACTGTTAACACATTTGAGATAGTCAGTATAGACCAAGGAGTTCCAGACTTAGCCCAGTGTTTGAGAACCCTTTTACTAAAGGGAAACAATCGGACTTCAGTTGTTATAAACAGGGGACGAGGTCGCCAGACAAATGCTGCAAGTTGAGGAGATCCTAGAGCCCCATGCCCAGACCATCAATAAGATTAGTGTGCGACTACATGCCTTAGCCCAAGAAACAGAACTCGTATGTGCAACGTATGGCACATGGTTACTAGGGAACATCTGATACAATGTAAACCAGATGAAACAGGGAAAAATATCCGATTAGATAAGTAATGAGCAGTTGTCGAAATGGACTAAGGACGGTATTACCCTCTGATGTTCACAAGACAACACAAGTGTTCTTGTCTCCAAGTAATCGTTTTACCAGAGAAGTGAAATTGACAGGCATGGTCCTACTACCCCACAGATAGAAGGTGTGGAGGCCGAACCTCTGGACGGTACAGAATATAGGCGAGATACAAGGTCAATCCCAGATTTTATGCCACAATATGCCCCCTATGTGGTGAAACTAAGTGGCCCATTCCAAGGGATGCACATCGATGGCTGCACGCAATATTTGGATGTGATAGTGTGTGCACACCCCATAGAAGGAGGGCAACATAGTGTGCAGGGTCACTCAGATGGTTAATTACACGTTGGAAATCAGCCCCCTTAGTCAGGGAGGGACTGAGGGGGCAGCCCGGGATGATGGGACGTATTGCATATCTACCAAGGAAAATAAGTACAAGCATGGTAATGTCATATGTGCGATCCCACAACCTAATTTCTGTGTTACGCCTAAAGCTGTGGTCAAAATAGGCCATTGGTACCTATTCCCGTAAAGAAAGGAACACGTCGAGAACATCACTTTAAACAACCCAAGATGGGAAGAAGAAATGAAACAAGAGATACCAAGTTGGCAAGACATTCCCTGTCTAAGAACATTTGACGCAATTGTAAAAGGACACCGAGAAAGTAAAAAGGAAATTATGAGATTTTGGAAGATACCATACAGCATTCGAAGGACACTCAGTGGTGGGAACATCCATCCGTGGATTCATATAGCCTCTCACGTATTGGTGGTCATACAGTTAGGGCTATCTGACGGATGGGGAATTGGGTTATGCGAGGCATGCAGAAAGAGGCAGCGGAGAAGGAAAGCAAAGGCTTTAATTATGGAACAGCAAAAATTACTTGCCGAGCACACTGAAACGTAGGTTACATCCTGGGTCCCCCAAACCGCATGGCTGATCACCCCAGAACGGAGCAGAGGACACAGGATGGAGCAGAATTAGGTTGGTATTCTTGGGCTGGGTAGCCAAGTACCAAAACAGGGGACTGAAGTGGGGCTTTTAAGCTCTGCTATAATCAAAGCATTAAGAATGGGTTTCGGGACTCAATATGAGCTAAAAGGCTTTTGCAGTGGTCAGCTTCTAGGTCATGCAAAAGGCAGTTGAGCTAATGCTGAGAATAATATGTTGGCTTTGCAATAACTAACCGAGGTAGCTGCACGACTTAGAAATGGAGCCAGGAGAGTAGAAAAGTGGAACAATGGGGCAGAAGTGAACTGTTAATGGGATATCACCTGGCCTGAGCTAAGGTCAGGCTAACGACAATAGGTTGCGGTCACATCAGTCATGTGCTTCTTCGGTTATGAAGGCAGTACCTTAATGTTACGCAGGCTAGGCAGAAAACAGGCGAGTGATTATGTGACGCGGAAGGAAATTAACCAGTCACTGTGCATGCGGGCTTTAAACTAATCAAAGTGTGCCAAAGGATCATGCACGTTTAAATGTATAAAAAGGTGGTTTGAAACTATGTATTGTTGGCCTGACTAGACCCATAGCAAATCACCTCCCCACCGGTGCGAATAAAAGACTGGGTGAATTTTCAAACACAGACCCGGTGTTGAGTATTTTAAATACTTGACTACACCACCAACTAGGAATTGTCTGAAGAGCTTCGAGATATAATAAGTTGCAATTTCTTTCTTGTCCTGCTAATTGCTCACCAATGAATCCCTGCTGGAAATTCGGTTTAAGTGGAAATTAACTTCAACGGTGACGCCCCCCAAGTTGATCAGCCTGCCGCCATTTAGTGACGAGATGCAGGTGATCTAAAAAATGATTTGAGCAAAGTATTAGCAAGCTGTCGGCATGCGTAGAACTCAGCTCAAGTCAAAGTGCTTAGATAGGAGAAAGTCGGAGGGGAATTTAAAAACAAACTGACTAGCTCTGAAAATGTACATTTTATACTTTATAACCAAAATGGAAATTTGTCAAGTTTAGATTCCTTATTGTAAATGAACAATGGCATCGATGTACTCAATTGGCCACATTCATAAACATGTATTGGTATCACATGTTTGTAGGGCCATTGTTGCTTGGGTACATTTTTATAGGATTTGTAAACAAGGAGTTAACAAGGCGGGAAGTGACACGATGAAATAATGTCACTGCACCGATTACATCTTCCACAACAACCTTGAGCTTGTAAAATGCAGAGGGAGGTGGCGAGGCGGGGAACACACATTACAAGGGTGGAAATTAGCCCCGGGCGGTATCACATTCGCCGGCAGCTAAAGTCCTCGCCGGACACTCAGCTCCTCTGAAACCAAACTGAGCCAAATGTCGGTTACTCCCGGTCTATGCTATTGCCTCAGGATGGATTTCTACCCCTGGGTGTTCCTGCTGTACCCCAGTTATCAGCACTAACTTCAATCCATCTGTTCAGAGGCTGACTTTGACCCCAACGCGAATGTTTCCAGAACCAGATATCCGTTTATTTTTTTTATATATAAAATAAAATGGTTTCCCCCCCAGATTTGCCCCCTCCCCTCCCGAGCACTTTAGACTCCAGCCGCTGTGAATCCTGCTCTGTTTCCGGGTCACAGCAATAAACACAGTCAGTCTCTGACAAAAACTAATTCCTTTCAATGTATCCGGTCTCCAAGTGGGCTGAGGCATTCAGTTCTTGGGCTGACTTCCAAAGCAGCAGTTCTGATGAAATACTTGGCTCTCTCCACATTGCACGTTAATCTGCATACTTCCAGGAATTTCTGTTTTTGTATCAGGTTACCATAACTTGGATTTTTCCCCCCCTTTTTATTCTTGCAGAGCTCGGGGCTGACTGTCAGAAAATAGGCAACAGGCTTGAAACCTGAATCCTGTCCCCCCCATTTCCAGCTCAACAGCTCACAAACTGAACCCACCCCCCAAACCCCAACTTATCCTTGACCGGATCAAATGCAGAAAACTAAGTTGATAGAAACAATAGACGTACTGTAAGGTCGACAGACAGCTAAATAGGCAGGACGAAGGGAGATGGATAAATTGTCAGGCGGGCAGATAGAATAAATTCATTTATTTGTGGGGTTTTAAGAAGTTTGAGAGTTTAGAAGTCGCTGCCAGCTTCCGGGGCCGGGAGACGCAAAGCCAACCCCTCGAGGTTCAATCTTCAGAAACATGCAGCGACCGGGGCAAAGATCGACACATAACTGGGATAACAGAAGTTATATACGGAAAAGTCTGAAACTCTAGCTGGGCTTCAGTGCATTAGCGAGCTCTCTGTACTCACGCTGCTGCGGTCAGATCAAAGTGTTTGCTGTTGTTCGCGATTTCAATCCCCACTATTATTTTGGAATCAACCGACTTGATCAGTTCTTCAATCGGAGTCGCCATTCTGTGAAAAACAACACACCAGAGAATGCTGAAGACACTGTTGTAACTTAAAATAACACACATTAGCAGCAAATGTCATCAGCTCACCTAGCCTGAATTTCAAGGTCAATCTACCAGAATCTGGTGTCCACTTCCTGCTCCTCTCTCTGCACTGAATATAGACAGAATGCTCACTCTCTATAGAAGCAGCTGCCAAACACCCTGTGACCCAGCCCCTCATGCTCACAGGGACAACTTCAGATTGTCAGTCAGGAAAAACACACGCCCACTGCTCACCTATTTATGGCCATTACTTTTTGCAAAGAGAGACTTTATCTGCAGGTTCCTTGGCACTATTGGAGGATGGATGTAACGAGGGTGTGGTGTAGCTCACAGCAGCTGCTGCTTTCTGCTGACTGCTGACAAGATGCCTGAGTAAAAATAAAAACACAAAATGTTGGAAACGCTCAGCATGTGGAGCGAGAAATAGAGTTAACGTTTCAGGTCTATGGCCTTTCATCAAATTCTGACAAAAGGTCATCGACCTGAAACGTTGGCCCGGATTTTGCAGTGGGTATGAAACGTAAGAACATAAGAAATACGTGCAGGAGTAGGCCATTGGCCCCTCGAGTCATTCAATAAAATCATGGCTGATCTGATCTTGGCCTCAACTCCACTTTCCTGCCCGCTCCCCATAACCTTTGACTCCCCTATAGTTCAAGAATCTGTCTATCTCCGCCTTGAATATATTCAATGACCCAGCCTCCACAGCTCTCTGGAGAGCTCTGGAGAATCCAAAGATTCCTGACCCTTAGAGAAGAAATTGCTCCTCATCTCAGTTATAAATGAGCGACCCCTTATTCTGAAACTATGCCCCTAGTTCTAGATTCCCCTATGAGTGGAAACATCCTCTCTGCATCTACCTTGTCAAGCTCCCTCAGTATCTTATATGTTTCAATAAGATCACCTCTCATTCTTCTGAACTCCAATGAGTATAGGCCCAACCTACTCAACCTTTCTTCATAAGTCAACCCCTTCGTCTCAGGATTCAACCTAGTGAACCTTCTCTGAACTGCCTCCAATGCAAGTATATCTCTCCTTAAGTAAGGAGACCAAAACTGTATGCAGTACTCGAGGTGTGGTCTCACCAATACCCTGTACAGTTATAGCAGGAATTCCCTGCTTTTATACTCCATTCCCTTTGCATCCATCCTCTCTCATTCCACATTACCAGATCTAAAATAACCTGCTCCCTGGTTGGTTCCACAATGTATTCTAAGAAACCATCCCAAATGCACTCTATGTACTCATTCTTAAGGCTATCTTTGCCAATTGGATTTGTCCAATCTATATGAATATTAAAATCGCCAATGATTATTGCAGTACTTTTCTTACAAGCACCCATTATTTCTCAATTTATACTCTGTCCTACAGTGTAGCTACTGTTCGGGTGCCTATAGACTACTCCCACCAGTGACTTCTTTCCCTTAATATTTGTTATCTCCACCCAAACTGATTCTACATCTTGATCTTCTGAACCAATATCATTTCTCACTACTGCACTGATCTCATCCTTTATTAACGGGGCTACCCCACCTCCTTTTCCTTTCTGCCTATCCTTCCGAAATGTCAAGTGCCCCTGAATATTCAGTTCCCAGCCTTGGTCATCTTGCAACCACGTCTCTGTAATGGCTATCAGATCACACCCATTTATTTCTATTTGAGCCATCAACTCATCTATCTTGTTATGAATGCTGCGTGCATTCAGATGAAGAGCTTTTAATTTTGTCTTTTTACCGTTATTCCTACTCTGACTCTACTCTTATGTTGATATAACATGTATACTCAGAGTACGCCACCGAACCGCTTTTGAAATACACCAGATGTTTGGGATATCTGCATTCACATGTTGAATCCCAAACGTAAGATCTGCCAAGGTACACCATTGTACTGTATTTGCTTCATGGATTCTTTGCTTAAGAATTCATAGCAACGCATTGCTATTACGAATGATTCTCCAATATCTGTAGTATGTCTGAGAATGAAGCATCCTTAACCTTTCTTGGTGATAGAGAATTCAAACAGGCTGCATTCAGACAGGCTGTGAAAATTCACAGACCCCAAGTCAAAGCTGCTATGTGCAACTCAGCATGTTGCATTAAGTCATCAATCAACTTGACATTTTAGGACCTTGGGTAGCGAGCCAATTAAAAGCTTAACAGACTATCAATTGCGCCAATAAGGTCAAAGAAAGCGAGCTCTTTTCTGTAAATTGAACCAAGTATAAGTACAGCCATTTTGGCCATGTGGTCTCAGAAGGACAAAGGCCTGGCTTAAAGCCAAGAGCTTGTTGCTGCTGCCAGAATAAAATTACATTAAAACTACAACCGGAGTTCGCATTTCATTGGAAATTAAGAGGACTAACAATTTTGGCGTCACGAACACGATCGCTGAGGAAGAAACTGAATTTTGGACATCGGACCTACAAACTGAGGTAAGGACTCCGCTTTATAAAAGTCCTCGGACAAAAGTCTAAATTCGCCTCTCCTTCTACGCGATTCCGAAAGCTTCCGGTTTGCGAACCCTCCGGTTGGTAGTCGGCTCGAGGTCTAACTTCGGCGGTGTATTAGTTAATTAATCACTGACCCACTGAACGGCTGGAAAGCCTATGACTCGAGACCCCAGTAAAGAAATCAGTATTATGGCAGCATGAGATAAGAGCAAAGAATTGCCTACAACTGTTAAAGGCGGGCAGGCACCACCTGAGGTTTCGATAGATGAAATCCTCGAACAGTTGAAAGAATATATAGAGCAACAATTCAACTTATCTAAAACCTGTATTAAGATCAAACAAAAGTACGGAACCTCCAAAGGACAATGGTCCTTGGACGAGATTAAAAGGGTCTGGGGATAAACGACCCGTATGAAAAATAAGGAGCGAACTAGATGGTCCCTAGCCGTTATGGGACAGATCCGAAAGCGGAATGAAATTATAATGCATTCCCAACATGATCGAGAACTGACCAGTACAAAGGACCAATTGTAAGCTGTTTGTGCACAGCTGCGACAGAAAAGACTTGAACTTGATAAGTCGGAAGCGGAAGTTAAAGATCTTAAAGGTGAAATTAAAGAATGGAAAAAATCATTAGGTCAAGAGACAGTAATAGAAAAAGGAAAATGTATCGGTCAATTCCCAGGGTACCCATGTTTGGATAAATTAAAAGCACAAACCAAAGGCACGACCGAGGAATAGATACGGATTCTGAATCCTCTGACGATACAGGTTCAGAGAGTGAAGAATTAGGGGTGCGCTCTGCCCCGTTTAAAAAAAGACGAGTTGTAGTCAAATCAGAAGAGACTGCGGATGAGGGCGGAACCAAAAAAACGATGAAAAGGATGTATGCAGAATACTTATTTTATGATCCGGCAGACACAGAGAAAATTGATAAATGGTCCAAGGAGTTGCCCAATCCAAAGAAAGGGGGAGTGAAAACGTGGGACCAATTGGACCGCTTAAGAAGTATATATCAACTTCATCCCTGGGACGGAGTGCAAATTTTGACCATAATGGTGCCAAAAACACAAGGAAGAAAATTGCACGACAAGGTAGAAGAAGCTTTGGGGCAGGATGAGCAAGAATTAAACGCAGGGTGGGAGGCGATTAAACACTGGCTGCAAGCCTTCAGTCCAGCTAAGACATACTGTGGAAAAATTGCAGCCTGCCAACAGAAAGGAACAGAGGAGGTCCTGGAGTATGATGAGCGGTTTAGATGCACGTGGCTAGAACATTCGGGTATGAATAATACGGATGAGGAAATGGATGAACAAGTGTTTGGACCCCTGAAAGCAGCTTTTGTGGCAGGTCTAAAGCCAGAACTGTCCAAAATGCTTAAGGTAGTGTTACCGGACTGGTAAGGTAGAGGAACTACCTTTGCAGCATTGGTGGATCGATGTAGCCAATTAGATCGGGATATGGGAGCGAAAGTCCCAGCTGTACAGGCTATGGGATGGAAATCCCAGGATTCCGATAAACAGTTATTCGGAAAATTACCCGGAAAATGTCATTATTGTGGGAAAGAAGGTCACTGGGCCAAGACATGCAGGGCAAAACAGCAAGGTCGCGGCCGGGGAAGAGGATGCAGCCAGGGATACAATTCAGCCAACAAACCAGGCTTGTCACAAGATAACGACCTCATAGCAGCATTTAAGCGACTGACAATACAACAACAGAAGGAGTTACTTGGGATAGCAAAAAACGATTAGAGCCCACCCTGGCCCCCCTCCTCGCACTAATACAGCAGAGGGGAGATGGGATATATATAACTGTGAGGGTGGGCGATAAGGATGTGGACTGTCTTTTAGACACAGGGGCGGAATTAACATGCTTACCCCTACAATATGGAGACTTTTTACCGTTGGATGGTAGGGCACGTACAGCCTATGGAGTTGGGGGCCATAAAATGGAAATTAAAAGGACAACACTGGTACTTATAGGGCTGGGTCCACATGAACTAACCATGCCGGTCTGGATAGGCCCAGTAGATCAACCACTTTTGGGAATGGACATTCTAATCCAAATAGATTCATCGTTGCATTTCGAGAATGGTCGGGTGACATGGTCAATTAGAACTTTGAAGAAAGAAGAATTGAAGGAACATCCGAAATGGGCTAAAGATAAGAATGATCTTATCTACCCCAGATGGAGCGTGCGTCATTTACCGGGACCAAGCCTCCATGCACTAAACAGTATCCCATCAGTCCAACTGCCATCGCGGGAATCTTACCGGTTATTCAGCAATTGGAGAAACAAGGGGTGCTTATTAAAACACATAGCTCCTCCAATAGCCCCTTGTGGCCGGTACAGAAATCTAATGAGACTTGGCGTTTGACTGTCGATTATAGGAAAGCTAACCAGTGTATTGATCAAAAAGCTCCTTTGATTGCAGATCCCTCCACCATTTTTAATGCCCTCAAACTTAATATTTCTCGGTTATAGATATGGCCAACAGATTTTGGTCGGTGCCTCTGGCACCGGAGGTTCGACAGTGGTTTGCTTTCACTGTCCAAGGACAACAGTATACTTGGACCCGGTTACCGCAGGGTTTCCACAACAGCCCTACGGTATTCCACATGGCTTTACAAAGACATTTGCGAGAATTACCTCCCCTGTCATCCACAGTCATCCAATATGTAGACGATATCCTGCTAGCTTCAAACACGGAAGAACAGCATGAGCAAGATTTACAAGCTTTGCTGGACCACCTTTGGCTGAAAGGGCATAAAGCCAGCATCGACAAAGCACAAATATCCCAAGAAGAGGTTGTATACCTGGGACAAAAGATTTCACAAGGAAAGAGAGAACTTACCCAGAATAGAACTGCAGCCATTCAGGCTGCTAAAAAACCCATCACTATTCAGGAACTAAGGTCTTTTTTGGGATTGTGTAACTTTAACAGAAATTGGATTGACTCCTTCACACAGCTTGCTCAGCCATTGAATGATATCATAAAGGGGAAACGTGCCTCTAAAGAAGCCATCACCCTCACTAAGGAACAGCAAGAGGCCTTCCTGAGTTTGAAAAAGGCTTTGTGTTCGGCTCCGGCTCTTGGAATCCTCGACAGTGGTAAGCCATTTACCCTGTTTGTCCATGAGAAAGAAGGATATATGACAGCTATACTGACACAAGAATATGGGGATCGGCAAAGACCTATTGGCTATTATTCGGCAAAACTGGATGCGGTAGCCCTCGGATATGGAAGTTGCCTAAGGGCCATGGAAGCTACATATCGAGCGGTAATGATCACTGCGGGTCTAGTCCTCGACCAAAAGCTGATTGTCAAGTGTCCCCACACCGTACATGCTTTGCTGTCTATGAGTAGAATGTCTCAGGTGACGGCAGCTAGATGGACCCGCTGGACAGCAGTTTTGGAAGCTCCTAATCTTCATATCGTCCGGGCCAGCCCGGTTAATCCCGCAACTATGCTCCCGATGTCAGAATCGAGGGAGCAAGAGGGGGGAGAATGTGAAGAGCATGACTGCATGGAGATTTTAAAAGAAACAGAAGAAGCAGCCTTAGCAGCAAAGGAGCCTCTGCACAACCTAGACCTCATCCTGTTTACAGATGGTTCCTCCTTTGTTGACAATGGTACCAGAAAAGCAGGATGGGCAGTTAAACCTTATATGAGGTAGTGGCAAAAGGATGTTTACTCTCAGGAACGTCTGCAAAACAGGCCGAGTTACGGGCCCTGTCAGAAGCATGTCGAATAGCAGAAGGACAGACAGCTAATGTCTGATTCGCGTTATGCTTTTGGAGTCGCTCACGACTTTGGACTGTTATGGCGGAAAAGGGGATTCCTCACTGCTGCTGGTACACCTATCCGAAATGGAAAAGAAGTCCGAGACTTACTAGAGGCCATACAATTACCTCAGGAAGTGTCCATCCTGAAGTGTAAGGCCCATACCAAGGAAAATACCACAGAAGCACAGGGAAATGCCCTAGCCGACCAGGCAGTTAAAGATGCCGCCTCACAGGGTTTTCCCCCCAGAAGAGCCAACACAGGTGTGCAGATTGAAAGTACTCAGAACTCTGACACGAGACCTTCAAACAATGCTCCCGAGAGGAAAAATGGACATGGATTGAGGCAGGAATTAAGCTATGTGAAGATGGTGTCTGGAGACAAAGAGTTACCGACAAGCCAGTCGCGCCACAAGCGCTTATGCCTTTTTTAGCCCAACAGATCCACTCGTGGGGACACTTGGTTTCACAACAGATGATGGAATGGTTCCAGAAAAGCTGGTGGGGTCGAGGATTTAAAAAACATGCCCAGCTGGTAGCAGACCGTTGTGTGGTCTGCCAGAAAAATAATTCTGGACCCATCACGGTAATGCCCCAAATGAGACCCCCTGCCCCTGTCGGACCATTCCAGCATCTGCAGGTTGATTATATATCTCTTCCTTCATGCCAAGGATACACTAACATTCTTGTCATGGTCGACAGATTCTCTAGATGGGTAGAAGCTGTCCCAACTAAAAGAGCCACAGCCAATCACACTGCAAAGGTCTTGTGTAAGGATTACATTCCCCGATGGGGATTCCTGAGTTGCATTGACTCAGATCAGGAAACACACTTCACAGGTGCTGTCTGCCAAGAAGTCTGTAGGTTACTGAACATTACGTGGGATTTACACTGTCCTTATCATCCACAATCATCAGGTCAAGTAGAGCGAATGAATCGAACTCTGAAACAACAGCTTGCCAAATATCACCAAGAAGGAACACCATAGCCCCAGGCACTACCAATAGTGCTATGTAGTATTAGGGCAACCCCGAACAGAACTACAGGTCTAAGCCCATTTGAAATTATAACAGGAAGACCCATGTCACTGCCAGGAACTATCGATTTAAGGAAAGCTGATGTTCACTTAATGAGTGACACTTTGTTATCATACTGTCAGAACCTAACCAATGCTATTAGTTCTGTTTCCCGACAGGTATCGGCAACTTGGGGTAATCCACCCGAAGGAGGACACGACATCATCCCGGGAGTCTGGGTGTATGTGAAAAAGTTGCATAAAGAACCTTTGGGTGCCAAGTAGGAGGAACCTTATCAAGTGTTATTGACCACCCAGGCAGCTGTTAAAGTCCAAGGAAAGAAAGCCTGGATCCACGCTTCACACATTAAACGAACACCCGTAACTGAAGCTGAAATCTAATAAGGACAATTACTTTTTGCCAAAATGTATAAATTTACTGTGTTAATGATTGTAAGTATTCTAGGCATAGGCCTACTTCTTACTAGCCGACCCTCTGCACCAAAGGGAAATAGTAGGGTAGCAAGGGAATTATAGTAACTGCTTCCGGAATTCTGAAAAGGGAGGTATTTGTGCCCTACTCGGAACTGAATGTTGCACATATATCCCAGATAGCTCCGAAGAAATTACCCACTTAGCGGAGCATATCCAAAAGGAGGTAGAAAAACTTAAGCAACCCCCATCATTCACTTTGTGGAGCGGAGCCACTGAATGGCTAGGTTCAATAGGAACTTCATTGGTGGAAGGTTTAATTCTAGTCGTTGTAATTATTTTACTTTTATATTGTTTGTTTATGTTGATTAAATGTTGTTGCAACCAGGCGGCTGTAGCTGCTGTCCCGCATGTGAGACACCTTGCAGGTCCCAGCAGACCGTTTGTTCGTGGCACAGGGGTATGTTATGCTTAAGGGAAGGTTGTTTACTGGTTGAATTAAGGTATTGATTTGGATTAAATTGGAATAAGGTTAATCAACCTACTAAAACCAGACTTCCATTGTGGCCACGATGGAATTCAGGTTGGTGTAAATTTGTGTGGAAGCTACTAGTCCGGACATGTGGCGAAACACATCAACAAATTTTAGAAGGAAACTCTATTAACATGTATGAAATTATTTTGTAGAATGTTTAACCAGTGATAGCTGATGTTTTATGATTCAGTTTGTGAAAGAATCAAAGGGGGGATTGATAGAGAATTCAAACAGGCTGCATTCAGACAGGTTGTGAAAATTCACAGACCCCAAGTCAAAGCTGCTACGTGAAACTCAGCATGTTGCATTAAGTCATCAATCAACTTGACATTTTAGGACCTTGGGTAGCGAACCAATTAAACGCTTAACAGACTATCAATTGAGCCAATAAGGTCAAAGAAGGCGAGTTCTTTTCTGTAAATTGAACCAGGTATAAGTACAGCCATTTTGGCCATGTGTCTCAGAAGGACAAAGGCCTGGCTTAAAACCATGAGCTTGTTGCTGCTGCCAGAATAAAGTTACATTAAAACTACAACCGGAGTTCGCATTTCATTGGAAATTAAGTGATCTAACACTTGGGGTTAACAAATTCACTAAGATAGTATAATTCTCTGCCCCAATCATGACTAACAGAATAGCTTTCATCTTCTCGTGCACTGCTGATTCCTTATTTGTGAATTTGCACACCTGCTGGGAGTTCATTGACATCATTAGCTCTAAAAAACATTTGCAATCTTTCACAGTAGGATCTAAACAATTCCTTATTCTCGTCAAAGGCTTCAAATTACTGACATAAATCGTTGTCACATCCCTATTGCCTTCTTAGCTTAATAGCCGTTAATCAATAATCTTGTTTGCTTTTCAATGACTAACTGGCTTCCCACAAGCTCTTTTTGTCAGTTCATCACTGTTCAGTACTCACAAAAAAAATGAATGGTTCTACCACCCTCATTCGGGAATCACACTGCCGGTATATCTTCTTGCTGTGCTCCACTTGCATTTACCTTCTCATAAAAGGAAATTCCACCAACATTTTCTTTTTGAAGAAACTTCCATTCTCGTCGCCATTTTGTAATGTAGTTGGTTCATGGGTTCCTTGGTTAAGAATTCATAGTGTTATGTCCTTGGATGATCTGATAACGATTCCACGAGGCAATGTGTTTTTCTTGAACTGTAGTGACCTTAGTCTTTTATTGATAACTCCATAGTGAGGATCACACCTGGTGGCCTGCCTTTTATACTAGGCCAGGCACACCTGTACAGGTAATCTGCAAGTCTCCTACTGCTGTGCCCTCTGGTGGCACACCTTGTGAAAGTATAAACAGTAGCCATGTAGGATACATGACATCACTCTCCCCCAAGCTTTTAGTGCAAATCGCCTCTGCATTGACTATGCTCTGGGCTTAGCTGTGTCTAGTTGACCCTTGGTGGGTCATTTCAATCTTGGGTGAGTGGTTGGTGTTTCGTTGGCAGTAGAGCACTGGTGGTGCTGTTTGTCTGTGTCCCTGACCACTCCATCCCCCCCACACCCCCACCCCCCCCACATATAGATAATGCCGGAGGGTCATTTCATTCATATACATTCAAGTCCAAAAAAACAAGTTTGCATTATATTTGTGGTTCAGTTGTGAGACAAGTACATTAGACTGGTGAGATACATTATCGATACGTACTGGGGATTGGTAACCAGTGCGTAAGGACAAGCTAGTGCCAGGACTGCTGGATGGTGTCCAGGTAGTCTGGTGGCGGCGCGGCGCAGTGGGAACCCGGTTGGCTCAAGTTGCCTGCTCTCAGGGCTGTTGCTGTTGCTCCTAGCGTCGGACAGGTTCACAGATACTTGTGTCCTCCCTGTCCTTTCTTTGTGCCCTGGGTCACTGCTGCTCCCTGAGGAGCTGTCGTCTAGCAGTGCCCAGGGAACTGCTGACTCGCTTGCCTGGGCATTGTTTGGTTTGGGATCCTGGCTGGTCCCGGTCCTCTTTTGGAGAACTGTTGCGGGTGACCCTTTGTTCCCGGGTCTGGCCTTGGTGGCGACGGTGTCTGGGGGCTGCGCCTTAACACAGCTCGTGGCGGTTGGTGCCATCGGGTGCCTGAGAGACGGAGCCGATCAGGTGCAGGGTAGGTCCCATGGGAGATAGAGTGGTGTTGGCACCTGGTGTCACAAGTGAGCAAGAACAGATGGTGTTGACAGGGACAGCAGTGGAGACACCTCGTCGGAGGATGCAGGACACTCCAATCTCTGCTGAACTGCATGCAATCGCTGAGCCTCGGGCACCATCGAGAAAGAGAGTACTCTTGGAGAGGCAGCAACAATTGCATGAGGTTTTGGCAGCTTTTGCAGCAAATGTGCAGACAATGGACGAGTCCATCTCCAACATGAGCACCATGCTACAGGCGATGGCGACGATAGAGCAGCAAATGCGTCAGTCACACAACCACATGCTAGCTGTGGACAACAGATGGCAGATGCCCATAGACCTCACCTCAAGGAGGGATATAAACTTAGACTTGGGCCTTCATCGCCCCACGACAACTTCAGGACATAGTCGACGTATTTACTGAAGCATACGAAAGCATGGGCCTTACGCTAAACATCCATAAGACAAAGGTCCTCCACCAGCCTGTCCTCACCGCAGGGAACAGCGCCAGCCCTTATACATGGCCTTCTTTGACTTTCTATAGAGCGTCCTCCTCTGTTTCGGATGCCCCCAAAATTTCGGCACCATCCTCCGCCTGCTCCACGATGACATGCAGGCCATGATCCTTACCAACGTATCCATCACAGACCCAATCCACATCCAGACCGGTGTCAAATAGGGCTGCGTCATCGCCCCAACCCTCTTTTCAATCTTTCTCGTTACCATGCTTCACCTCACAGTCAACAAGCTCCCTGCTGGAGTGGATCTAAACTACAGAACCAGTGGGAGCCTGTTCAACCTACGCCGTCTCCAGGCCAGATCCAAGATCACCCCAACCTCTGTCGTCAAGCTACAGTACGGAGACGACGCCTGTATCTGCGCACATACAGAGGCTGAACTCCAGGACATAGTCGACGTATTTACTGAGACATACGAAAGCATGGGCCTTACGCTAAACATCCGTAAGACAACGGTCCTCCACCAGCCTGTCCTCACCGCACAGCACTGCCCCCCAGTCAACAAGATCCACGGCGCGGCCCTGGACACCGTGGACCACTTCCCATATCTTGGGAGTCTCCTATCAACAAGAGCAGACATCGACGACGAGATCCAACACCGCCTCCAGTGCGCCAATGCAGCCTTCGGTCACCTGAGGAAAAGAGTGTTTGAAGACCAGGTCCTCAAAACTGCCACCATGCTCATGGTCTACTGGGCTGTAGTAATACCCACCCTCCTGTATGGCTCAGAGACATAGACCATGTACAGTAGACACCTCAAGTTGCTGGAGAAATATCACCAACAATGTCTCCGCAAGATCCTACAAATCCCCTGGGAGGACAGGCGAACCAACATCAGCGTCCTCATCCAGGCAAACATCCACAGCATTGAAGCACTGACCACACTCGATCAACTCCGCTGGGCAGGCCACATAGTTCGCATGCCAGACACGAGACTCCCAAAGTACTCTACTCGGAGCTCCTTCACGACAAACAAGCCAAAGGTGGGCAGCGGAAACACTACAAGGACACTCTCAAAGCCTCCCTGATAAAGTGCGACAGCCCCACTGACACCTGGGAGTCCCTGGCCCAAGACCGCCCTAAGTGGAGGAAGTGCATCTGAGAGGGCGCTGAGCACCTCGAGTCTCAATGCACAGAAATCAAGTGCAGGCAGTGGAAAGAGCGTGCGGCAAACCAGTCCTACCCACCCCTTCCCTCAATGACTATCTGTCCCACCTGTGACAGGGTCTGTGGCTCTCGTATTGGACTGTTCAGCCACCAAAGAACTCACTTCAGGAGTGGAAGCAAGTCTTCCTCGATTCCGAGGGACTGCCTATGGTGATGATGATGATGATGATGCTGTGTAGCAAGGTGCTCTCCAGCTCCTTGCTAACAGGGAAGTGCAGGTGGCCCATGGGGATGGTGAGAGGGGACTTGGAAGTGGGGCTATTCGCCAAGCACTCACACTTCTCACCCGTGGCCTCCTACTCCGTCAGAGCCCTTCATGCTTCCTCGGATCACGATGCCCAAGACTGCCCCTGCACAGTTGCAGGAGGAGTCGTTGTTACAGGGCCCTCACAGGCTCCTAAACCCAGAGGACATCTGCCAAAAGTGTCTAACGAGTCGCAGCCGGGAAGTGAGCAGCCTGCCTCTACCTCTGCTGAAGTCACAATGGTTGCACCTTGTAGAAGCACGCGGAAAACAAAAAAGACACAATCCTAGATGCACCACGGTATGCACATGGGAGTACGAACAAATGTTAGTGTTAAGTCTCAGTTATTTTTATGAGACAGATAAATGTATTTCTTTGCACCACCTTCCGGTCTGGTCCATTGTTGGCAGCTAACTTGAGAGGATGGTGAGACATTATGTAACCGCGAGCAATGAGGGTTTGGGTTAGAGAAAGGGATGGTCATTGTAGGGATGCTTTATGGTGTTGTTGCAGGGGTGAAGTGGTGGGGGGTGGGGGCGGGGGAAAGAGTGACTTAGTACAGCATGTAACAGCCATATCGGTTCACTGGAACAAGTTAAGTAAATCAAGTTACGCCAATATCGTTTCTCACTAAAGGATGAGATCAGTGCGTTAGTGACATGATATTGGCTCAAAAGATCAAGATGTTGAATCAGTTTGGGTGGAGGTAAGAAATAATAATGGGAAAAAGTCGCTGGTTGGATGGAGAATAAGTCAAGAAATAATGGAGGCTTGTAAAAGAGTAACGGCAATAATCATGGACGATTTTAACCTTCATATTGATTGGACAAAGCAAATTGGCCAGGGTAGCTTTGAGGAAGAGTTCATAGAGTTATAAGGAGTGGGGTGGCGGGGGGATATGTTTGTTTTCTCTATGAGGGGGTCAGGTTCCCTTCTGACCAACTTGAGCGGTTTTGAATCGAATATTTGGGGGGTGTGACAAAAGTGCACAGGACGCTGGTTTGATGCAAAGAACTTTGTTTTTATTACAGTCAAAGTAATACAAGTTTATTACTCTAGTAAGAAAATACACAGCCAATCTTACAATCACTCTTAAAAAGGTCAGTACAAGGAAAGGTACAAGGTCCATAAATAAAGTACCATGCACTACACATTCAAAAGGGGTTGCAGTAAAATTATGCCTCCCACCTCCCAATACCTAATTCTAGCTAGGTTAGACTCCAGGGCAGGCAGGGACTTATGCTTACCAATCCTTTTGATAGTTAATGGTCGATGGTGATGTTCCTCCTTCCTTCAGGACTTCAAGATTTCGAGGCTGGAGAAGTTAGTTTTACAACTGTCGCGTTGGTTTCTCTCCTTGTCTTGATGAGGTAGTAGCAACCACCTCTCTCCCCTCTCTCACTTCGCTCTCCTCTTTCTAACCTCTGTTGAAAACAGTGGCCAGTTATACGATTTCAGTGTTCTAATCTTGCCGCCCAATCTTTTCACAATCCTTTGTATAATTTTGGCGGGCTTGGTTCTTCTTTGAAATATTTTGTTGGGCTCGTTAAAGTCGATATGTCTTGGGTGGGTTGATGTTCGAAAACTGTTTTCTGATGGAAATATTAGTTTGGTAATTGCAATGTCCTTTTGTGCTTAGTCTTTCGCATACAGGCTGGATTGGGCCTCTTTGTGATGTATATGCTGAAATGGTTTGTCCAGACCCATGTTGATGGGGAGCTATCTCTGGGTGATTTTGTGATGGTAAAGTCTCTTGTGGAGGAAGATTTCCAAATATTCATTCTTCCAGACAGGTTAACTCAGTCCTCACACCCAGACAGTTACAATAATCAAGTGGGCTACTTTTGTTCCCTAGGTCCGCCCACAGGCTTGAATTTGTCTTGTAAAAGTTCATAATTCTATTAAAGTTCGTAGTTTCTTCCATAAGCACTTTAGAGTTCCAAACTTTTCGGAAAATAGACCCAAATTAAATTTCCTTTTGAATGAGCCCAAACACAGGGGGGGGTTCTGGTGAATTTTGCTCTCTGCAGTCCCCCACTGTTGACACTCTACGCTTCTTGAGTGTCAAACTAGGTAAGCAAAATTCCTGCTCCCGAGAATCAACCTTCCCTGCATTTATACTAGTTAAACAGTACGCACACCTTGTTCTGTGCAGCCTGGTCAGAAGCGTTTCTATCCTCCCGTATAAATGCATTCACTGTCTGTGCATGTTTTTCCAGCTCAGCTACTATTGCTTTTAAATGGACAGTCATAGCCTGATCCTCGTGTAGTTCTGATCCTACTATGGTATTCTCCTGTTTCAGAATTTTTCTCAATTGGGTCTTTAAACTGTTTATCTCTCTTTGCAACTCTATGTCATCTAGGCTATTTATTACAGAGGATGCTGTATTGTAGGTAGTGAAAACGTCGTTTATGATTCCCCTTCTAGGTCTCTCTGAGCCCATGGTGTCCCTAGCATTTAGAGTGTATAGGTCTGCTTTGTCTACATTTCCAAAGTCTAACTCATGAAATTTCTTGAACATGTCTCTAAGTAAGGCCTGGTATAGCAGCTCTGTTTCCTTTGGACACCATGCAGGTAGGTGTACCTCGGTAAGGTTTAATATTACTGAAGCTACCGCATAATGTACCCCCTGATATAACACCTTTTCGGTCGGTACCAATACTAATCCGTTCCCAGGTCCCTTGGCGGTGGTAGAACACCTTTCTATTACTGTGCGTATTGGCGGGGTTGTGGGCAGGGGTTTCTTAATGTGTGCTTTTAGTTCAGTGGCGTTAATTGAGAGTGGGGAGTGTGGGACCGCGCACCCGTGTAGGCTAGAATCCCACCCCATCCCTTCCCCTTCATCTTGCCATTGCCTGACGAAGGCGATCGATATGCCTGCGGGACAAATACTCTCTGATCCTCACATGCAAACATAAATTCCTTGTTCGGATTCCCACCATTTTTCCCAACACACTGTCATTCCTTCCCGTGTCC
This sequence comes from Pristiophorus japonicus, assembly GCF_044704955.1. Classification (NCBI taxonomy): domain Eukaryota; kingdom Metazoa; phylum Chordata; class Chondrichthyes; family Pristiophoridae; genus Pristiophorus; species Pristiophorus japonicus. The sequence goes on along the minus strand of NW_027251170.1, from coordinate 4,097 downwards.
CCGTGATGGTGTGGTACGTATCATTACCGAGTCTTTCTCAGTCCGATTCTTGGTTCCATGCGTCCTTGCTGAGTTTTCTGAGCCACCGCCATCTTCCCAGGGGAATGTTCACTTTGCAAGTCAAACACACACGCTTTCCCTCCGTAACACTGACTCTGGCAGCGATGATCCGCATCCGGGGGCATGGAAGTGAGGCTTCCCCGTAGGTAAAACCTTCCTGGCTGGAGTAGCGGGTAGAATTAGATCCCAGCCATCCTGGCCATCTTCCCTCGTGGGCGTAAACGGCGAGTTCTTCCACATCTCGGGGCCACCCCCGGCAGTTACGATCGGTGCTCTTCCTCTTGAACACCCGTAAATGAGGGATTCTTCCACGTCTCCTCGGTCGCCGCTGCTCATCCTTATCAGGGCGAGAGGAACAGGATCCTTCTCATGCTGCTCTCTTTCCTTTGGGGCACATAAAACAGATTGTCTATCCCTGAGAAAGCTCTCTGGCTTGACAAAGGTGACTGAGTTCCAAATTTGGGCTCATAGTCCTTAATTGACTGGCTGTCTTATTCAGTTCCTTGTGGATTGATTGCTTTTAACTTTATCTCACAGTCGTTCTGCTTGTTGTCTTACTGGTGCTTCCTTAATAGCCATACCAGTAGATTCTTCTTACTCCCGGGTGTTACCCGGCCTGTGCTTCTTTTAATAGTTGCACAGGTAGATTCTTTTCCTTACCCCAGTTACTAATACATATATACTTAATCATTACACAGATAAATCTTACACTATTCTAAACTTATTCACTAAACATATTTAAATTCATATTGCTAAACATCCTTAAATTCACATCGCTATATATGTACATCTGCCACCCGTCTCTGGGTGGCCAGGTTAATTCCTGCTTCTCTCTTTCTTCTTCTCCCGCTGAGTGTCCAGCGAGGTAGGTGATAGGGTTAGACGGTGCAGACCGACCTAAGTATCCTGACCGGACATGGGTTTTGAGTCCAACACTATCGGGGGAACGTCCCCTCCGGTGCTGCAGCACACCGCTCCTTTGGGGGTGGCTGCCTGGTTCTTTACTTCCCCTGGGGGTTGTTCTGCCTGGTCGAGGGCTACGGGCTGGAGACTCTCACTTGGTGGCTGTTCCACCGCTATCTCTTCTGGGGGCTCCCTTGTTGCACGAGGCTACCGGCTGGGTGTCCGTGCTCACGGGCTGGTCTCTGACCTTAGGTGCCCTTTTGCAGCTGGTCCCTTTCCCGGGGCTGAACCATTTAAATTGGAGCGCTGGTGACCACGGTGTTTTTGGCCATGGTGTGCGGGGAGTCCTTCTTAAGGCTCCGGCTGCTGAGGGTGCGTCCGAGTCCCAAATGATTGTGGGGACAGCTCCTCCAGTAACACAGTCCACCGTCCCTCTGGGTGCAGTCTGTGGATCTGCCACGACCCCTGTGGGATTTCCACAGTCAGGGGCTGTTGGCTGGGAGTCCCTGTCTTTAGCACGGTTTACAGGTTTTGGCTGTCCCTTACATTTAGCTGCTGCCCCTGGGTTGAAAAGTTTGCACTGATTTATGTGGAACCACTTTGTTCGGCGGGGCAATTTTATGGCATAGACCATGGGGTTTGCCTTGTCGACAATGTGGTACGGTCCCATGTACAGTGCCTCAAAGACCCCTACTTTAGCATAGTTTCACATCATAACCTGGTCCCCTATCTTCCACTCATGGTGCTTGCGGGGTTCTAGCAGCAGTCGGATGCTCCGATGCTGTTTTCCCATGTTGTTAGCAGCCTGCCAGTGAATCTGTTTAAGGTGTTCAAACACATGGGTGGGGGTTCGCATGGCTCTGCCGGTCATGAGCTCGTACGGGGAGCACCCCGTGCTCTTTGACTGGCTGGCCCGGATCCCCATGAGGAGTAGTGGTCGGACCTCTACCCACCCTTTGGGTGAGTCCCCTGTCTCTTTGCGCAGCCTTTCTTTGATGGGGCAGTTTAAACGCTCCACAGGCCCGGATGACTGCGGGTTGTGGGTGACGTGCCATTTCCCTTTGATGCCGAGTACCTTAAGGGTCTCCTGCATCACCTGCCCAGTGAAGTGACTCCCCTGGTCGGACTCCACGTATTGTGGTAGTGCCCATTGAGAGAACACTTCTCTGACCAGGATCCTAGCTGTTCCCAGGGCAGTGGATGTTCGGCATGGGAAGGCTTCCACCCATTTAGTGAATACGTCCACCAATACTAGGCAGTATTTGTAACCTCCCTGGGCAGTGGGTAGGGGCCCAATGTAATCGATCTGGATCGACTGCCAGGGTCCCTCTACTCTCCTGATATGTCCCACCTTTCTTTTCTGGGGGTCGGGGTTGTTGGCCACGCACACCAGACAGCTAGCGCAGAACTCGCGGACGTCTTCCCTAAGTCCTGGCCACCACCCTGCCTGTTCCACTCATTGCCAAGTGGTCTCAGGTCCAGGGTGTCCTGCTCCTGGACACTCGTGGGCCAGCTGGAGGAATTCTCTCCGGTGTTGTTGAGGCACTACCCATTGCTCCCCCCTGAACAGCATGTCTTCTTTAATGGCGATTGCTGTGATGCCGTACGGGCCGTCTATCCTTTCCCCTTTAGTAGCGTGTTCAGGACAGTTTTGAGGACGGGGTCTTGGGTCTGAACTGTTTTTAGGTCCGAGGGCAAAGCTATCCCTGCCGTTCCCATCCTGCTCCTGACTGCTGCTATGGGTCCTGAGTTGTACGGATCCCAGAGCTTGCCCGTGCGGGCCCCCTGCTTGGCTAACATTTCAGCCTGCTGGTTTCCCTCACTACGGGGTTCTGTGGTGGAATGTGCCTTCACCTTATGTATGTAGATATTCCCTTCCTCCCCTACAGCTTTCATGATCTTTTCCAGTAGGGGCTTAATTGCCAGGGGTCTCCCGCCTGCGGATGTGTATCCGCGGCGGGATCAGATAGCCAGGTACTCTGTACACGAATTGCATGTGAACATACTGTCTGAGCAAATCGTGTACGGGGTACGGAATTCTTCGGGGTGTGTGACTATCTCAGACAGTTCAACGTGCTGGGCGCTTATAGTATTGGGGAGTTTAATCGCCAGAGCAATGCCTGCCTCGGGGTCATAAACTCCGCAGCCTGAGAGTCGTTCACCCGCAGATATCGTGCTTGAACCATCCACATAGATCTCTCGGCCTGTGGGGTGTAACCCAGCCCGAAAGCCTATATTAATTTCTCATACTCCTTCTACAGAACACCGGTGAGCTGTCCCTGGATAAATCATGTAGGCAGCGAGTCTTGGCTCGCAGAGACCCTTTACCCTTAGATCCATTTGAGAGAAGAGCAGGGTCCAGCGAGCAATGCGGGCACTGCTCACTGTCCCGTCCTTGATTTTCCCATCCAGGAGCATTTGGGTGGGCGTCTGGCGGGTAAGGAGTGTGATAGGGGACCCCCCCCTGTGAAGAGCAGTGATCTTTTCACAGTTGGAGTATCCCTTCTCCACGTCCGTGAGTATCCTGGAGGAGTAGACCACTGGTCTCAGCCGGCCGTGCCGCTCTTGGAGCAGTACTGCACTCAGGCTGTCCCCACTGGCTGCTACCTCCAGGAAAAAACTCTTTACCCCCATCTATGGCCCCCAGAGCTGGCGCGATCTGCAAGTCTTTCTTGAGCTGGATAAATGCTGCCTCGCAACCTTTGTCCCATTCCCACTCCACTCCTTTGTGTAGGAGTCGGAGCAGAGGGGCGGCGGTGGCTGCATAATCCTCAATGAAGTTTCTGCAGTACCTGGTTAGCCCTAGAAAAGATCTTACTCCGTCACTGTGTTGGGGGTGTCATGTATCTTACATTATTATATATAACTGTATCCTAACATGCTATACATGACTGTAATAAGATATGACCTGTAACCACCAGCATACCTTACCACCAGGGGTGCACTTGCAAGAGACAGGTATAAAAGGACAGGTCTCAGGAAAGTGCAGCATTCCAGAGCTGTGAAATAAAGGTGCAGGTCCACAGTGACCTTATGTGAATGCCTCGTGTGAATCTGTACTGAGGGGACAGGACTTTACAGTGGCGACGAGTTACGGGATTACAGAATCCACAGAATGGCGAACAATGGATCAG